>NC_134468.1:68591156-68758656 GCF_964194025.1 Convolutriloba macropyga
GTGCTTGGCGTGACTTTTAAAGTTATTAGGCCGAGTTTTGCGTTCGTTCGGTTGATAAGTTCATTGATCAGGTTTGACTTCCTTCTCTTATTGTCACTCTCAAAATGACTTATTCTTACTCTCAATTTGGTTTTTGCTCATTGTAATTGACGGAATAAATGTTAGTTGAGTATACATGAAGCTAATTGAAAACTTAATGACGTCAACTACACAGCACATAGCTCCCAAGAATTGCGGAGAGCATAGCAAGAAATTTGTAATCGCTTTTTTAGTTTAATTACTCTTCGTTCTCGTTTTGAGATTAGATAGCCAGGATAAGTTTTTATAA
Source organism: Convolutriloba macropyga (assembly GCF_964194025.1). NCBI lineage: Eukaryota > Metazoa > Xenacoelomorpha > Acoela > Convolutidae > Convolutriloba > Convolutriloba macropyga. The sequence goes on from NC_134468.1 coordinate 68,591,485, forward strand.
GTTATCACTTTTTTAATGTTATATAATTAATCAAATTGTTAATTAGCTGGTTAATTGTTAATTTTCTCAATTTTTTTTATATTTGGGTTTTTTTTGCTAAATTTGGTATAGGGTGAGTTGAAAGACAATCAAATGCAGTACTCCACAGAATTTAAAAACTCAGTACAAAAAATCTGTTTTCAATTTTTTGGAGTCCAATGATTTACGGTTTTGGGACAATACTCAGAGCTATTGAAGTTTTAGATAGATTTATTTTGTTTCTCTACTGTTTTTTCAGGCCATTAAAAAATGATGTATTAAAAATTTTTGTTTGAGTCTTGATCACGATTATCTCACTGCAGAGCATGAAGGAGTTTTGATAAAGATTCTAGAAGAATTGGTGACAAAAAATTCTTTTAAAAAAACATGAAAAAACGAATTTTCAAATTTTACAAGAAAAACTAACGCATTTTAAAAAAAAAATGTTTTTTTTTTCGGAGACTTCAACTAGTTTACGTGCTGAATCTGAACTGACTTGATAAAATGATACTGGATTAAAATGATGGAGGGCTGAAATGATATGAGGCTCAGATATGCGGGGTTAAATGAATCGGGGTGAAAAGAAGTAGAACCGTTTTTTTTCAGCCTGTCGTATTATCAACATATCTTTTTACTAACAGAAATCAATCACGAATTCTTTCTGAAGCAACTAGTAGATGATAATAATAATTTGATCAGAATGAACTTGCAAGATAACCATACGCATCTTCAAGAATGTGCATGATAAAACCGTTTAACTTCCAAATTTTTCTGAGAAAAATTTTTGTCATGCAAGACCCTAGAATAAAACAACCAATTGATACAAGAGACTTACAAGATTTTTATAAGATAGTATTATGATTCCGACTGTGCGGTTTATTGATGGACTCCGATTTTTAATTGTGTAACGCTCATCCATTGATGGGAACGAACGGGATGCTATAAAAGATCCATTGCTGTGATTTTACAATAACAATTGGTGTGAATTCTTTTCAGGAATTCTTCTGGTCGGTCTGATCGGAATCATATGGGGACCCCTCTGCCTCACCAAGGAAATGGAGACCCGTTCGCATTTAGGTTGTGGACTTATAGTGAGAGACTTAAAGACAGCCATAGCCCTTCTAGTATGTGGAGTAGTCGTATTATCATTAGCAGCCATCGTTATTACAGTCGAATGTCTGGACAGGAAATATGAAAATTTGAAAAATTTGAACAACAACAATAACAATAATCAGGAAAATAATAACAGCAGGAACCCAAATGGCAGTTTCAGATCACTGCCAAAATGTAGTGTAGTTAGTTTATAATCATATTCAATGTTTGTCAATTGTATGTTGTATTTTCTTTTTCAGTGATGATGAGTAGTAACCTGGCAAGCTAAAACTATAATCTTACCCTCTTCCTCCTCCTCCCCCCACAATATATTATATGGATAGACGTGGAAATGACTCGAAAGTGTTGGGGGCGAACAAGGGAGTGGTCTAAGCGTGTCATGTACGCGATAAATTTATTTTAAATTATTAAGACTTGTATGTTCATTCAATTTTACAATTACTAATAGTTTTTAAAGCAATTATAGAAAATAAATGAGATTTGAATTAGATTTATTTTTTAGCTTTCATTTTGTAGCAAAAGTTGCAGTTTGCCGAGGTAAATTTGCGCGAGTTTGTCACTCTTAATCACGACCATCTTTTTACGATAAAGCGAGTAGGAAATTTGTCAAGGAAAGCAAACTTCACCAAACTTTTCTCATGTTTGGACATATCCAACACAATTATCCACGATAACTGTTTTTGAGGAAGCGTGGATGAAACACAGTGACAAGATTTTCTCGCTCTTGTTCACACCCAGCTTCAATTTTGTCCACACCGTCAATGTTATCCACGGTTTCTAACCGCGATACTTAATAGCTCATCAGTTAGACAAGTTTGAAACAAGGAGGCTTGGTTATTTTCGTTCTCACCTCATGTTCGGACCCCACTCAGCCACATTTTGGTTTAATGGTCTACCAAATGAGAAAGAGATAAAAAAACTTTAAAAAAACCCACATATTGACCAAAGTAATTGATGTATGCATCAAAAACCAGCAACAATTCAAATCATTTAGAAAGGTAAATAATGCCACGTTAATGAGCCGATGAGACCTGCCATTATTGAAACTGCGAGTCATGACAAACCAGAAAAACAACAACAACCAATTGCATTCCAAACTCAATGTCTGTTTGTTTTTTTTTTAAAATTACATAATAACAAAGTTAAAATAGCGTCAAATAAAATCTAAACTAAATAAATTAATTTGTATTTCACTAGAAAAAAACTTGACACCAGTCCTTCCTGACACTCGTAACAAGTTGTAACAAGTATCAACAAGTAGACAAAACAGAACAAAATTGTCAAAATTGAAAAAAAATACGTTAATGTTTTCTTGAAATCAAATAATTTCAAATAATGAAAACCATAAGCTATCAACCGAATTCTTTAAATAGGTTTCTGTTGGTTCATACCACCTATGTGAATACTTTGAGATCTGTCGTTATCCAGAAATAAACGACGAGTTCAGACGCAAAAAATTCCATTAACTTTTGCAAGAAAATAGTTTCCAAGCCGTTAAAACCATTATCTAATCCGTAAAAAATAAGATATCATCATTTGCGCCTTCTTTGAACACCATTAATGAGATATGTGACCTCTTAATAGCGAGAACAGGTAATTATTGTTAAAAAGAAGAACAAAAAGTGAAAAGGTGAAAAGGTGAGAAGGTATTTTTGTAATTTTCGAGAAGAGTTAACTAAAAAAAATTAAAAACGTTAGCCAGAAACATAAATCAAAACATAGATTCTCGTATTTCTCAAAAGAAAACAAAATAATTGCTTATTTGGTTTTAAATTTTGTAATTTTTAAAAGTCAAAACGACCAGCAGCTTTCGATCGCAAAACTTGATAGTTTCCTTGAGACTCGTCGGGAAGTCAATTAGAACTGTCATTAAAACGCCTTGATTAGAATTGTTCTTTTCTGCAATTAACTACAGAAAAACAAAAAGTGCTAGAACAACTAAAAAAACATTTTACAGCTTTTTGCTTCATTACAGAGTGAACTTAGAAAGAACCCGCAGAAATTCAATTCAAAAACACTTTCAAAGAATGCACGATTTAAACTAGCTATCTTCAGAGCTCAAAAAAAAGTGTGGCGGCAGACATTAGGAGTTTTAATCCGGTAAATTTAAACAAAGGAGACTAAAGAAGCTTAATTCTTCCTTTTTTCATGAAAAAGAACTTTAAAAAATTTAGCAAAAATTTCAGCCAAAAAATGGATTAAACAGTTCAATAACACTCTTTTTGTTCGAGAGGTAAAACCAACAGCACTATCAATACCCTTGCAACATATTGTGTCAGCATAATATTCAAAAGTTTTGTAAAACTACGGAAATGTGAACAGTAAGAACTAAAATCAGTCAAATGGTCACAACATTTGAAAACTCGATAACTCTGGGGAAAAAACGAAATTCAAAAAACGATTTTAGTTATATTTTATACGCTGGACGGCTTTTCTAGTAATACCACTCACGACCCTCCACGATGATTATATCAATCGGCCAAAAACTGACTGCACTAAAAATGAAACCCCATTGAGTATACAGTTCCTTCCCTACTAAAATGGGTGGGGAAAAATGGAATCGTTGCCATTGTTTTGGAGATTTTTTAGTAACTATAATACGTTTATATGAATTTATTGGAGTTAAAAATCATCTCTGTCTGGGAATCAAATGTTATTTTTTTCCTCTTGCTGTGACTCTTCCTATGTCTTTGATGTTAAACAAAGACTGAATTAGCGAGTAATTTATTTTTTCAATATTTTAATGAGCGATAATATTTCTAACTTTTCTTTCGGCCAATACTAAATGAATTGTGCCAATTCTTTGTTAAACCCATTTTTGCAAAAAAGAGTTATTTGAAAGCCATTGTGTGAAGAAATAGCAGAAAGTGAGAATATTTAGTTTTGGTGTGGTGTGAGGTCAACTGATTAATTCAAAATCGACTAGCATATTGACCAATCATAAACAGTATTGGTGGACACAGCTTCAGTAAAAACTGAATTCAACGAATTTTGGACTCTTTAGCAACGGGGATCGAAACTAAAAACAGCCATTATCAAAATTGTACCATTAATGGAGGACAATATTTGCCTCTTTCCCATTATCTGTAGCCCATTTATAGAACAGTATCATATATTTTCAGGGGTCTGCAATGAAGCGGTTGCAAAAATCAGTTATAAAAATACCTCGATGTTGCTAATTCGGGCTTTGCTTCTCGCCTCTTCAATTGCCTCCTCATCCTCAAAAAGGACCCTCATTTTCAATAAGCAAATTATAATTTGCAGTCTGGCAAATTTTTTTTCCAAAATTGGCGGCTCTTTTCACCTATAAGCAAAAGCCACGTGTTAAAATTGTGAAGGAGGAAACTCAGAGTAAACGCAAAACCATGGTTGTCAATTTAACAAGTTTCAGGGAACTTTTCCGTTTGTGAACTTTTCCAGAATTGCACAATGAAATTTAGCCTGTTGCTGTAACTATGGACTTGATCAGAGGAAAAGATCACTGATAATTTAGTCAATTAAGCACCTCTAGTACTACTTATTTATTTGATTCACGTGGAAGCAATTTATTTACCGCAACCATGCCTGATCTGAAGGCACCGAAACCCAACGAAGACGATGACGATGTCAAAAAACTAATCATCGACCACGACTACAAAAAGCTCCTAGGAAATCAAACCCTCTTTTATTCCATAATATAATTTAATGATCTTTTCCGTTTGTGTTTGTGCCCCCCCTCCCCCCCCCCCCCCCTCCCAGCTTAGTGCGCGCATATCATTTGCACACCCCCCAGACGCACGTGCCATATTTTTACATAATGATTTACTGTGAGACACGTGCTCTGTAATTGGGGGTGCATAACGTACGGGGGCACAAACGGAAAAGATCCTAATTTAAAGTAAACTAAACGGGTCTTTCCCATTATTATAGCCCTCATAATGGCATAACTACCGCAATATTGAGGGGGTATACTTTATATGCCCATTAAGCAGGGTGGGGGGGGGGGGAGAGAAGGGGGAGAGGGGGGGGGGGGAAAGCAGATTTCGCCTCAATATCAAAAGAGTCTAGACTCTTTTGATATTGAGGCGAAATCTGCTTCCCCCCCCCCCTCTCCCCCTTCTCTCCCCCCCCCCCACCCACAAAAGTTCATCTTGATGTCTCGTCCAGGGTACTGAGGGATCTTAGCGAAAGAGCTCTTTCGCTAAGATCCCTCAGTACCCTGGACGAGACATCAAGATGAACTTTTGTGAGTTCTGTCTACAACTGACAAATAAATTACTCGATAATTTTTTTTACAAGAATTGGGTCTTTCCCCTTATAACACTCCCTATTAGTGGGCATATAAGGTATAGCCCCCTCCTAATTAGAATAAATATACCATAATGTCGAGTCTGTAATTCCCAGGGAGGCTAAGGCTGTAATCAGAATGAACCATGACTAATGATGTGATGAAGTCAATTCAGTTCAATGAAGAAAGCGTTTTTCCTTTCTCTCCCTGATTTCAGATTTAGACTAACTTTGTCAGATTTTGGATGTTATCCGTTTGTGCCCCCCCCCCCCCAGCTTAGTGGGTACATATTATTGATCCCCAGACGCACGTGCCATATTTGGGTCTTTCTCATTATAGCCCCCCATGAAATTATAGCCCCCCCATTATGGTATAATTACCATGTTTGGGGGGGGGGGGGGGCTATAGGTTATCAACGGAAAAGATCCCAGATTTTATACATAAGAAAATGAACGTACAGAATGTCAATAAGATGCTAAGCAATATCCGTTGATTTGTGTAAGTGTTTGATGTAAAACAGACTAGATCCAGAAGAAGGGTTTGATCTTCAGCCAGAAACCTTTGCTGGGCGGGAATACACACAATGTGCATCGGACTTCTTCTCTTCGGCTATTTCGCATACCCCATATGTCCATACAACCAGACCACAGCAATGGGTTTCATCTTCTTCGGGGCTATGTCTTTTTTGACATTCTGGGCGTATATTTTGATAATACTTTGCGACAGTTTGGTGTTCAACGATGGTATCACTATTTATCCAGAGGTGTTCATAAACAAACTGAACCAGGCCAACTCACTCTGGTTCATGATGAATTGCATCCAGGAACTGTTTCCTCTTTAAGTTTTATGCAAAATTTCAGGCTTCAACTTTACAGCCCAGGCCGAGGGTTCGTCGGAAAGAATAATTGATTTTTTTCGATAAACATTGCAGTGAATTCTTGTAAGAATCAGTATTTTTATCTAAATGGTATTTTTTTTCAGCGGTATTTTTTTTAAAACAAAATTGAGCGCATTCATTTCTTCTCATCGTATTGAGAAAATACACTGGAGAATTCACAATTTTTAGAGATTTTTTACTTGCTCTAACATTATAACCCGACATACCGTATTCAGGTTTGAATTGGCATTGATAACAGCCCAGAGCCGTATAGATGACATTGGGGTGAGTGGAATCCATGTTATAGTCGTATTATATGCGAGAGAGCATTTCAAATCGGATTTTCCCAATTCTCTCAAGTCTCTGTTCATGCTGCAAATTACCACTACCTAAGATTGCTCCTTCCTGCGCTTGAAACCAACTATAATCAAACTCTGCAGCTGACACTTGCGATTAAAGTTTACAATGCCGGCCAATGATCAGGTCTTGTTGCGCTTGAATTTGCGTGTATATGAAGCCACCTATGATCAGGCTACTTCTCCACTTGAAACCAAATTTGATCTACTTCGCAGCTGAATTTTCCTGCTCTTCAAAATTTACTGTGCGTGAAACCAAAAATGATCAAATTTTGCCTGTTTGAAGTCACCAAGCCAGTGTTTGAACACTCGAATTCGCGTGCGTTTGTATCCAACTATGATCAGTCTTTTTTGTGCTTGAAACAACCTACGATCAGAAAACTTGCCTGCCATTGAAACCAATGATCATGAAAACTTTCTGAACTTGAAAACGAAATAACGAGAAAGAAGGCTCGGTAATGTGCAATTGCACATATTGTTCCGACCCCGCTCTCAAGTTTTTGACTTAATTGCCTATAAAATGAGGATGAGATAAAAAAAAACTTCCAAAAATTAATTTATTCTTCGAAATTAATTGGTGTATCCATTTAAAAAGTCGCTTTAAGCTCAAATCACTAAACAAACTAAATAATGCCTCATTAGAGGGCCAGTGATAACTGCCATTAAAGAAACCAACACTCAAAAAAATAACAAAAGAAAATAAAAACAACAAGCTTTAATTGCGACTCAAAGCTAATCTAATTTAAAAAAAACTAAATGACAATTTCAAAACAGCATCAGACATTTTCTAAGCTTTATAAAGCGAATTGCATTTGATGAGAAAAGATGTTCTCCCCGTTTTTTTGAGAAAAAAACAGGTAGACAAAAACAAAAGAGCAAACTTAGAAAAAGCGATTGAAATCGTTGAAAACAATAATTTCAAAGTTATAAATAGCCGTCAACTGATATAATTAAATGGTTTCATTAGTACTCCAAACGCTGCCAATGAAACATGTGATTATCCAGATTATTATACAACTACAAAAACAACAAATAGAGGCGAAAATAAAAAAAAATCAATTGCTTTCTGCAATCAAACGCTGTCAAAGATTATAAAATCTTAATCTACCTACTGTTTTTTGACTTGTCAGTAAAGTGATAATCAGACAATGCTTAAAAAAGGACCTAAAAGACTTGGAAAAGGCGCACAATTATAAAAATTGATTATAATCGAATTATCAAGATTGCATTCTGATTAACGTGAGAAGGTTTGAAACCATTCCTTTTGCTAAGTCTACGCTACGGGGTGGCACAATTATTATAATATGCGGCAAACCTACGAAAACAATTATCTCTCTTTGAAAACAATTTTCTTAAGTCACGACAGCTACCACCCATAAACTAAAAAAAAGTAAATTGGTCAGCTTGTTAATGCTCAGTAAACCAATTGGACAGATTATCAATGAGATACTATGTCAAAGACAACAACCAACCACGAACAAGCATTATGCAAGATTTCAAAATAATTTTTGTCAAGCACCAGTGTTGATGCCAAAAAATCATAAATTTTTCTTACGGAAACTATTATGTATATTTACTGGCCTTGAATTTCACGTAAAGTTCATCTTACAATAATTGAATTTGATTTGAAATTTTTCTTTTCTGTCATTAACGCAAAAACTACAATTTTGTTCCCAAACAGACATCGCCTCTTGACTATCTAAACAATATGTGAACTGTAAATTTTACATCTAGACCATAAATGGTCTAGCTGCTCATCCTCTGAAACAAAAAACGTTCCAATTGTTACCACAAAAGCTACTTTGTTGAGTCAATATATCAAAAATGAATGAAGAATTTCAAATAATTAGGTTGTTTCCTCATTGGTTCTAGATAGCCAATTAGACAAATTGCTAAATAGACTCAATCATCCGACTACAAAAGGGACTTTAAATTCTGGCAGAACTCATAATATGTTAACAAAAACGAAAACAATTTGTCTTAATCATTAAAATATTGAGTTCTACTCAGAAAACACACTATTCATTCAATGGGTTTTTTAAATGTAATTAACACCTCTCATTATTTGAGTCTCTAAATAAAAACAGACCTGAAAGTAATTGGGATGAATAAAAAACAACTCGTTTGTTTATTGCAAAAATCAACAATGAGACCAAACTGGCCTGGCTATTGCTTCGCATTGTTTAAAGACCGTCATTATGTTTTGAGGAACGAAGTTCTCTCTATATAAAAATTAAATAAAGCATTTTGGATAAATATCAAAATATATTAGGGAAAACCCGCTGGATGCAAAACACTTTTTTTAGGTAACAGAAGTTAAAATAGCTTGCACTTGAGCAAATTTCTGCAGTTTTATGTCTGTACTACGGGAAATTTCGACAAAGAGGGCTGATTAAGCTTATTTTAAAATTTTGAGCAAATTTTTTGTCAAAAGAGTTGATTCAAATACTCCAGCAACTCTTTTTATTCTTTAGCGTTAAACCAATGAGACTTTCGTAAACAATTTTTATCGTACTTTCTGCAAAATTTATCAAAATTATGCTGCAAAAATTACAAAAAAATGTGAACAAAACAAGTGAGGCTAACGTTCATGAAATTGAAACATCCGCAACTCGCCAGAAAAAGCAAAATTCAAAAATAATTTTAAAATTTGATAATCTACGCTCGAAAAGTCTGCTAATGATACCACTCACAACTCTGTATAATGGATATATCGGGCAGTGAAAATTCACAGAACAAAGAAAAACCCATTTGAACTTATTGCTCCTCCCCCACTAAGGTGAGTTGGATCAATGATTAGGCTTTCTGCGCACAGTTCCGCTTTTGGCAGTTTTATTCGAGATCAGACAAGCTCCAAATGATTGTCCAATTTATCAGCTGCAAGATTTTTCAAGACTGTAAATCGAGGGCATGATGCTTAGGTGTTTGCTCGACAATGGCCTAGCAGAGGCAGTTCCCCCAGGGACCTCCATTTTTAATAATTTTTTTTTCATTGGAGGGCGCTGTTCAATTAGGAATGTTGTTGCGTTTATTTTTGGCCACTGTTGAGCACTATTATCATACAAGGAAACTGAGAACAGTTCTCTAAGTCAATTATAATGTAAGAGATATCTAAGTTTTAGGGGTTTCAGGCAGTAAATAAGCATAAGGACAAAAAAACAAATCCTAATCGGGAGGAAGTTGGTGAAGAAATAATAAAATTTCAGCTAAAGCATCATCAATTCAAGTCACAAAGCTGTCTCTACTTCTCTATGCTTTGGCGTTTTTATTATTGGGAATTTATCAACAAATTTTTGGCGCCGTACCAAAATACAACGACGAAAAAATTGGGAGGCGATTTTTTTCGTTTTATTGACGAAAATTGGCATTTTTTGCAAAATGCTTGTTACCATTATATTTTTCTTAAAAAATGACTATGCTGCAGTTATCATATTCAAACTGCTGATGACAACGGGAATGTCTTTTTGATAAACAAGATTGGTAATTATTGTATAGAGGAAACCGTTTTGTCGTCACTAGTTATCACTAATGCTCGTCGGATTGATAACCATAACCGCTTTAGCCGCTCCTCTCTTCCAAACTATCAAAGACGACGACGATGAGAGGTTCAAAGTTGTGGCATGCTCAAAATTCGAGGAGTGTTGTGACAAAACCATATACATAGTCGGGCATATTTTGATTCTGTTGTTGTGGGTGGTGTATCTTGTTATTGCTATATTGATATTGGTGTTTTTCATTGTGCCTGCATGTAAAAAGTGTTGCCACAAGAAGGGTTCTGCCGATGATGATGAAGATAGCAATGGTGAACGTGAGTCATAATGTGCTCTTCTTCTCCCCCCCTTGTTGAAATTAAACCAAAAAAATGAGGGTTTAATTCGCCATTATTTCTGATAGGTTAATGACCGTTTCTGAGCCAATTTTCAGGAAAAAAAACTGGTTTGTACGGGGTATTTACAGGACAAAAAACGTCTCAGACCAATGTTTTAGGGAACAACAAAAACGGTTAGTTTTTTATAATCTGGATAAAAATTGAGACTGACGGTGACTTTAAAGATATTTTGCGAAATAGCGAAACTGGGTGACATTGGTTTCTGGGATCTAATCTGTCCCCCTCCTCAGCTTAGCGAGCATAAATCTGTTATGACCCCCAATCGCACGAGCTATTTTCTTACATAGTAACGTGCTATAAAACAACATATAATTTGTAATTGGGGTCATAAAAAACACTGGGGTCAGAAACAGATTAGAAACGGTACATTTCAAGTGTAAAAACTTAATTCCATTCTGAAACGTTGCATCTCCAGAATATTTTAAGTTCTTTATGTGCAGTTCTTCTTCATTCTGATTACATTGAGGTCATTGGAGTTAGCCCAGGCTAAATTTATCCTGTACAGTCTGAAAACTACTAATAACCCAAAATTATGCAGAGTAATATCATACTTTTGTAGCTTATAAATAGTAATTACTATAGTTATAAATAAGCTAGTTTGTAGGCAATTATCACACAGCCCATTTATCTCAGTAGTTACGACTTGCTTCGCAAATTAATTGTTACAAGTACCCAGCGGAAGTTCTATTTGTCCTATTCTTTCGCAAGCAGTCACAGAAAAACCATTCACAAAATACAAAATAGTAACCGACAGACCCCATTAATAAGAATTAAATCAATAAATGAATACAATAATGACGCATTAGGGGGCCAATGAAACCTGCATTTATGAGGAGTGAAAAAAAACAAACAAAAATTACACTCAAAACTCAATTTCTAGGTTTGAAGGGAATCTCATTTCGAATAGCAAAATCAAAATGGCATCAAATAAATTTTATTTATACAAAATAACCTTTAGATTACAACAAATGATAAAACCGGTCATTGATGAGACTCTTTAACAATTCCAAAAGAAGACTATAGAAAAGCAAAGTTCAAAAATAAGTTTACATACTTTTAGTGATTAAAATCCTTAGCTGTCGACTGAAAAGTTCAATTGTACCTCTTGATGTATAATTGAGGAAACCATTGAAAACTGTCATAACAGGAAAATTTGTGTTAGAAAGTCAAATAATTTAGACAGAAACAGTGTTGCAGCAGTTAGAACAATGATCTTTTCATAGGGAACGTTAACAAAGTTTAAATGCACATTATTTCAACTCAATGGGAACTCCGCATCAGTGTAATATTGTGGAGTAATGCAGAGTAATGTCATACTTTTGTAGCTTATAAATAGTAATTACTATAGTTATATATAAGCTAGTTTGTAGGCAATTACCACACAGCCCATTTATCTCAGTGGTTATGACTTGCTACGCAAATTAATTGTTTTAAGTACACAGCAGAAGTTCTATTTGTCCTGTTCTTTTGCAAGCAGTCACAGAAAAACCATTCACAAAATACAAAATAGTAACCGACAGACCCCATTGAAAAGAATTAAATCAATAAATGAATACGATAATGACGCATTAGGGGGCCAATGAAACCTGCATTTATGAGAAGTGAAAAAAACAAACAAAAATCACACTCAAAACTCAATTTCTAGGTTTGAAGGAAATCTCATTTTGAATAACAAGATCAAAATGGCATCAAATAAATTTTACTTATACAAAATAATCTTTAGATTACAACAAATGATAAAACCGGTCATTGATGAGACTCTTTAACAATTCCAAAAGAAGACTATAGAAAAAGCAAAGTTCAAAAATAAGTTTACATTACTTTTAGTGATTAAAATCCTTAACTGAGGAAGCCATTGAAAACTGTCATAACAGGAAAAATTTCTGCTGGGAAGTCAAATAATTTAGACAGAAACAGTGTTGCAGCAGTTAGAACAATGATCTCTTCCTAGGGAACGTTAACAAATTTTAAATGCATATTGTTTCAACGCAATGGGAACTCCGCAACAGTGTAATATTGTGGCTGAGAAACAAAAAAACATCAAAAAACCCAAGACAAAAATGATAGAGTTTGAAATCTATTATTCTTCAAACAAAGTTCATCAAAAGTTAAAAACAACCAAAGGCTTTCAATTAATAACAAAAACAGATTAAGAAGACTGTCTAGAGGACTAATTATTGTTAATAGCAAGAGAAAGTCATAAGACTACAAAGAATATTAAAAACTGATAGAACTCAAAATTTAACAAACAACTAAATTTAACAGATTGTGAAAACCATTTGAAATGATGATAAATTGAAAGCATTTTATTTACTTTGGAGTCGTAAAGCAAAACTTTACTTTGAAGTCGTTGTTTTGTCAATGGGTCCTCTTTGTAAAGGGGCCAAGTGAAAAAGATTTAATAATCTGAGTTTTTGACCAGAAATGTGAAAGTTTTGAGAACTCGTAATAGCTCTTATGAGAACACTTGCTCTAAGCACTTAAAACATCAGTCAAGCGTTATAACCAACAACAAAAGAATATTAAGTTCAGCATAAAGTTGATGATACTTATCAGTATTGAGACTAAATTAGGTTACGACAACACCAAGAAATAAAAGAAGAAGGGTACAAGAAACACTCTTTGAAATATTTTTTAGCTGAATGTCACTAAACAATTAAGTTTTTGTTATGAAATTATTGAATTAGTTCATTTATACATCCAAGAAAGGAATAGGATCTTCATAATCTAGAAAATTTGGAGCGGCGACAAAAATGAACACCAGAAAATACTGAAAAATCTATTAAGTTGTGCGATAGAACGGTGCCGAAGCCGTCAAAACCATAAAAACTGCACCAAAAACATTAAACATGTTTTTTTGCGCAGTCTTTAGACGTCGATTGGACCTGTTATTGACTATTTTTTAAAATTTTCTAGTAACAATGCCGAGAATTGACTAGTTAAAAATAAATTCTTCATAAAAGTAAAAATTTTCCTCACATTGAAAAAATACTGAGCCGTTTTTCATGAAACTAAGCTACAGGTTGACAGAATTATGTGATATAAGATGCACAGTTCCAACGTTTACTGATATCTTCATAAAGAGAATATAAACAAAATCGTAAGAGCTATTAGGTATCAGTTGAAAACAAGGTATAGTTTTATTTGTACAAGTTAATCGAGCAAATTAGATTTTCTCAATTTCTGCGACGCAGCAGAATAAAAAGTTCAGGCAAAACCAAGTAGTTCAACATAAATTTTGAAACCTGTATGTCAAAGCCTTAAATACTATGAGCTCATATTCAAAAGCGAATATAATAACATAAGATTTTTTTGATGTAAATAAGAAATGATATTTAATTGATTCTTTATTTGAAAACACTTTTGTCAGTATACAACATGAACAACTAAAATTGCAAATAAATTTTGAAAAAAAGAAAGCACATCACTGCAATCTAAACAATTTTTGTTAGTAAGAAACAACGAATAAAACCAGCCCTGATATATTTTTGCGTTAAATTATATCTTCCAATTGTTTCCAATTCCAAAAATTTGCGAAATAATTCAATTGGCAACAGAAATAAATCATTAAATATATATATATATATATATATATATATATATATATATATATATATATATATATATATTCAAAGAACGTTCTTTTTGGATACATATTGAGTAAAGTTAGCGAAAAAAAGCATTTTGATTCAACAACTCTCTTATCGGAAGAGCAGAGAAAACTAACTATTTTGGAGTTTAAAACAATTATGTTTGCATTTTTCAGCAAACATAAACAAGAGTTAAAAGCATATTTGCCACCATTTTTGATGAGAAACTCTGAAATTCAAAAAAAATTAACAAAAAAAATTGGATCAAACCATTCAGCGACCTTGGTCTATATCTTTAAAAGTAGATAAATAACAATTGTTGAGAACTTTAACAAAATTGAGCAAAATAAACTTTAAGTTGGGCTAAAATTATGGAAATTGTGAACACAAATAACGGAAATTGGTCTACTATTTGCAAAAAATTGAACCTCGATAAATGCACGGAACGAACAAAATTCGAAACAATTTTTTAACTGTTTTCTACTCAGGACGGGCTTTTTAATGATACCACTCACAACTGTATACGATGAATATATCGATTGGCGAAATTGACTGAACAAAACGAAAATACCCATTTGAGTATACATTTCTTCACTCCCACTAAAGTGGGGTCGGAACAAAGATCCAGAAACTTTATAAAGCTAAAAAATCTTGTTTTGCTAAAATCTTGCAACAGGTCCTCAACCATTTTTCTGTCTGTAACTTCGCTCCTTTCTTGGGTTTTTTTGGGTCTTTTTAGGCAAAAAATGCAGTATAACAGACCAGAATGATTGGCTTGTGATTATATAAAAAATGATTACATAGCAAAAATGAATTTTATAAATCTGTGTGCTGGCGTCGCGCTCTCATCCCCCAAGAAATGCAAATTGGTTAATTGTCGCTAACTTAAGGAATTGAGACAGGGACTGGATATGAAATTGATGCGTTTCAGCACCCGATATGTCAACCTACAACACTACATCCAGACCAACAGAACCACCCGCTTACAAATCAGTCCCGTCCAAAAAATCCATACCAACTCAAAAAACACCACAAAATGAAGAAACAAGACCATCCAGGGGCACTAAACAGGAACCAACAAGGGAACCAGAGGAAACAGAGCCAGCCCAAAAAACGGAACCAGGAGGAACAGAACCAGCTCAAAAAACGGAACCAGAGGGAACAGAACCAGCTCAAAAAACGGAACCAGAGGGAACAGAACCAGCCCAACAAACGGAAACAGAGGGAACAAAACCAGCCCAGAAAGCAGAACCGAGTGAAACCCTTCCTACAAAAGGTACGGCTGAATCCGCGACAGAGGGGGATGAAGGGGGCAAGAAAAAAACCGAGGAAGGATCTGAAGAACCTCCAAGTGAGGGTAAAGGCAGCCAACCTACAGAGACCAAGAAAACTGAATACGATGAGCAGAAGAAAGAGTAATTTGAGGCCAAAAAATGTTGTACCCACCTTTGTTTTGTGGAAACATTACATTGACAATTGGTTCCCAACTCTAGCATTGTAATGTTACATAACATTTGCTTTCTCTTTTTGTGTCTTGAGAAGTTAGGAAAGACTGATTTAAAATATTAAACGGATGCTTTTTCTAATTGGGAAAAAAATCCGGCCAAAGAAGTCTACACTGGAACGGAACAAAACAAAATTACATAGAAACTGACGAAGGCTCACAAACCCTTACTTACAGATACCAAGGGCTTAAATGAGGAATTCAAACTTATTGAATATCTATAAAAGTGAAATTAATCATCAAAAATGAGTAATGTTACTCAAGAATTGGGTACTCGTAGACGTTATTAAAAGGCTTAGCTTGTGATGCTGCTGTTGCAGTTATTAAAAGCGATAAAAACAATATTACACATAAGATGAAGCAAAACAGAAACAATGGCTTTTCACGCGTTAGTAACTATTCAGATTGTTTTAAAACATATCTCTAGTCTAATCATTTCTTAATTTGTTAAAAGAGCACGTCTAAGTTTCACGTTGTTGGACAAAAGAGTCAAGTTTTTTGTTGCAATTTTGGCGGTTTTTGAATCATCTTGAAAGTTGCAATAACATTGGCAACATGCTGCAAGGGCACAAAGGGGGCATCAAGGGTTTTCGGAGGCATCAATTGATTGAAGTCTTTTCTCATCTTCTTTGAAATTGGCTCTGAAACTGTAGGCTGAAATGTTGTCAATATGGTCAGTACATCAATTTGTGGGAAAGGGGTAACTCACGTTGCCTAAAACCGGAGCGAGAAAAATCTAAAAAAAAAACTACGGAGAAAAAACGCGTGCGAGACCGGAAACGGGGCGAACGAACGTGCCGTAAGCCGTTTTTACCTTTACGACTCGTGTTTCTCCATCTCGTCCTGGCGTTGTCTCCATGACTCTTCCCAGTGGCCAAATGCCTCTTGGTGTTTGGTCTTTCAACACCCAAACAATGTCGTCCACTTTGAGAGGTCGATCGTTGCTGTTTGACCATTTCGACCGTCGGCTAAGCGTTGGCAGATACTCTTTCACCAAGCGTCGCCATATATGGTTCATCAGCTTCTGCGTGTTTTTCCATGTCTTCAAGCTTGCAGGTTGCTGGTCTCCAAATTGTCCTGGTGGCAAGCTATTGAAGGGACGCTGGATAAGAAAGTGGTTTGGAGTCAAAGGTTCCTCGTTGTCAGGCTGCTCAGCAACGTTAGTCAGTGGTCTGGAGTTGAGGATTGATTCTGTTTCCACCATAATTGTTAGGAAAGTGTCAAAAGAGAGTCTTCTGGATCCTAGAATGAGGAGGAGCGTTCTTTTGGCGCTCTGGATCAAACGCTCCCAGACACCGCCAAAATGAGGGCCGTATGGGGGATTGAATTTCCACGTTGTATTGGCTACTGCTAAAGCTTTGTAGATTCTGTCATTGTCCAAGGCTTTAACAGTTTTCTTCAGTTCTTCAGAAGCGCCAACGAAAGTTTTCCCGTTGTCGCTGTAGAGAAGTTGGGGCTGGCATCGACGACTGCAAAATCTTCTGAAGGCATTGAGAAACGTATCTGTATTGAGGTCTGGACACGTTTCTAAGTGAACTGCTCGCGTCACCATGCATGTAAATATTAGACCATAATGTTTTTCTAAAATGCCTTTGGAATCTTCGATGTAGAAGGGTCCAAAGAAATCTACACCAGAATTAGCAAAAGGGGAACTGTGTTTTTGTTGTTGGAAAACGAAAACTAGGTAATGGTGCCATAATTGGTTGAATGTTTTTCGTGTCAAAGCGTCGACATAAGAAACAATGAAACCGTACGCTTGCTAACGCTTTCCGAAGGCCAATCACATGGTAACGTTGTTGAATGAATGCTTTTGTTGGTTCTGTGGACTGGTGAATACATATTTGATGGGCATGTTCCAAGTACAAACGAACAATTTTGTCCTTGGCGTGCAAAATTATTGGACGTTTTTCCAAATCCAGTTGCGTTGGTGCATACTGCAACCAACCACAAGATCTGAGTAATCCGTCCTCATCCAACAGCGGATTTAAGCATCGTATTTTGCACTTAGAATCTAGTTTGATTCCACGTTGTAAGGAATTAACGGTCGAATGGAAAAAACTGTCCTGAGATAATTTCAGGAGATAATTTCGCGATAATTGAATGTCTTCAGTTGTGTATTGGTGATTGTTCGTTCGCATTTTCTTTGCACGATTAATTAGGTTGAAAACTGTTGCAACTGTCAGAAGAAGTTTGTTCCATGTTGAGAATTTACTCGGATCGACAATAGGTTTAATTGTCTTGGGACTTCTCGTGACTGCCGCAAATGTTGCGCGTGGTTTGTTTATCTCATTCCAGGTCGACTCGCTTTGGCAAAGAAATTGGGGTGGATCTAACCATTTCTGCTGAATTTCGTTTGTCTCAAGACCGCGAGTTCCGTGATCGGCGGGATTGAGATAAGTTGAGATGTGATGCCATTGCTGGGGTGAAGAACTTTTATGAATTTCTCGCAATCTGTTTGAAACAAAAACGTTTTGCTTCTTATTTGAGGCTATCCAGTCCAAAACTACTTGACTGTCGGACCAGAGAAAAATTTGGTCGAATGTCAGTGTCATTTCTCTTTGGATCAGTTGTAGAAGGCGCACTCCTATAACAGCGGCTTCTAGTTCCATTTTTGGCACACTTATTTGTTTAATGGGAGCAACTTTGCATTTTCCCATGAGAAAGCATGCTTGTGGCGGAGTGGTTTGACTATTGGTTGTACGGAGGTAAGCAACGGCTGCCATAGCTGCCATTGAGGCATCCACAAATATATGAAGTTGGCTGCTTGTGATTTTACTGAAATTGTGAACAGTTCTTGGTATTCGGATTTCGGGCATGGCAAAGTAGCTATTTAGAACTTTCTGGAGGTTATGGTGTAGTTCATGTGGTATCAAATCATCCCATTTTCTTCCAAGTTTCCAAATCTGCTGCAAAACCATTTTGATTCTAATTGTCAGGGGAGACAACAGGCCGAAGGGATCGAAGATTGAAGATACCAAACTGAAAATTTTCCTTTGTGTGTACACTGTTGCATCTTTAGGAAATTGTTGTAGGGGGAACATGACAAAATCGTCAGTTGTTATGTTCCATTTTTGACCAAGGACTCTTATGATCTCTTTTGTTTCGTCTTTGTCGTCGGAAGAGATTTCAGCAAGTATATCTGGTTGGTTCGAAACAAATTTTGTCAACCTGAAGCCACCTTTTTTCAGGCATCTTGTTGTCTGTGATATGACTTCCTTGGCTTCTGAAATTGTTGGCAGGGACTGAATGTAGTCATCCATATAAAAGTGGTGTTTAATAGCGTTCAAGGCGGCTGGAAATTCACTTTTGTTGTCTTCTGCACATTTATTGAGCACATAAATTGCGCAAAATGGTGAACATGTTGCGCCAAAGATTAATCTAGTGAATTGAAATTGTCGAATGGAGTTGTCTATCATCCAAAGGAAACGAAGAGCAGACTGGTCTTCTTGTCTCACGGCAATCTGCATAAACATTCCTTCGATGTCTGACAAAACAGCAACCGGGTGTTCTCTGAATCTCAACAGCACTCCAACTAAGTTATTTAGCAAATCAGGACCAGTTAGAAGATTTGAGTTCAGTGATTCACCGCGGAATTGTGATGCTGCGTTGGCAACTCTTCTCACTTTTCCGGGTTTGTTTGGATTAGTGACTGGATGATGAGGTAAGTACCATATTGACTCTGGGGGTGATGCTTGCATTTCGACTGGCTTGACAAAATTTTTATCCAAGTCTGTTTGGAGTGTCTGGTTGTACTTCTGATTGAGACCGGGATCGTTTTGTAGTCGTTTTTGTAGACTTTTTAGTTGACTGACAGCTGAGAAATAGTTATTCTGGAGTTTCTTTACAGGTTTCCAAGGAAGGCCAATCTGATATCTTTCACCGTTGTGACAGATTGAGTTTTCCATTGTTTGGACTGCTAATTGGTCTAGTGAGCTGTCTTCATTCTGTTCGGGTAATGTACCTTCAGCTTCTATTTTCCAGAATCTTTGAACTAATTCGTCCAATGGTTCTTCTTCAGTGTCTTTCCGGCAGACATGGTAAATGAATGGTTGGCGAGGGGGCTTGTTTGAGTTTATTGTTTTAGGAGATAGCTCGTACTCTCCAGCGAGAGTCCAACCAAGCTTTGTTTTTACGCCGAATGGATGCTTTTTGCTACCTTGGATTAGCTCGACTGGATATGTGAAGGGAAACGTATTGACACCAAGAAGGGCGCCTATTGCACCGTTGGCTATGTCAGGGAAATAAATGTGACTAAGTTCCTTGAAGGTGTCGCATAATTGATTGAGTTCAAGAACGTTAGCGGGTGATACATTGAGACATGGCGTGCTATAGGCTCTTGCAATGCTGAAGTGTTGATTGATTTTGTCATAAGGCGTTACTGTCACTGTTTCACTAATTTTGGACAGTGGCATTTCATGTTCAGTGTTTAGGTACTGCAGAGTTGTTGATGCTTGTGCTTCGCAGGAAAGCTCAAGAAAGCTAGTAACTTTATCCAGCAGGAAGGTGAACTGGCTTCCGGGGTCAATCAAGGCGTAGGTATCAAACACTTTACTTCCGTTTACAAATGAAACTGGTATTATTTGTAGTTGTTCATACCATTCAGGAGGAGGAATTGTATTTCGGTTGATACTGAAGTTTTGGGTCGGATTCGAAGCACTCAAATGGGCGCGTTGAACATTTTGTTGCTGTGATTGTCTCTTACCAGAAAACGATTGACCGTATCTTGTCTGCTGGCTCTTTGTACTGCTGACAGTGTCAGTACTTTTGTTTTGACTTTGTTGTTGAAAGGATGGCTGTGTTTGGGGGCTTGCTAGATTTTGTGTCGGCTGATTGGGATTGCTTGTTGAGAAGGCAGCGGTGGGCCGCTTAACTTGTTTCGAAGGATCATGCAAAGTTGTGTGGTGAAATCCTTTACATGTTTGGCATCGTTTTGTGGACGGACATGACTGCTTAAAATGTTTGTTGCTTAAACAGTTCGAGCAAAGATTGTTCTTGCTCACAATGTCATACCTTTGGTCTGGCGCACATTTCTGGTATTCAGGGCATGTTGCGAGTATGTGACTTCCTTTGCATTTCTCGCAAGACCTGTTTGACTGATCAGCATCTTTACGCGGAGGAAAGGGTGGTTGACCATGCTGGTTTGCAGGGCGACTTGAGTGCAATGAATTCGGTTTCCAATTGTTTTGTGAAGTATTAGAAAATTGATTCATAGCATTGCTGTTCCTATTATCATTGTTGTTGTTAATTCTGCTAATGCTATTACTGTTGTGACCGAATGTGTTCCAATTATTAAACGGCTTATGAACATTTTCTCTGTTGATTTTGTCGTATACTTGGGCCTGTACTTCAAGCCACTTCTGAAAATCAGAGACGGTTGGTTGATTTCCAAATGATGTTATTGTATACTCTGTCCATTTTATCAGAATATTATGTGGAATTTTTTCTTTTGCCTTTTTCATCAATGTTGAACTTTGCAAGTCGGCTTTGAAGCCTAAATATTCAAAAGCTTGCACTAATCGTTTGAGAAAAGAAGCAAAAGATACGAAACTCTGTTTGTTGTAGTCATTGTTCGGACGCCAGGCTTCCAGTTGATTGATGAAAGCATTCACAACAATGCTGGGATCTCCAAAGTGATCCATGAGCTCTTTCAAAGCAATTGCGTAGTAAGCTGGGTCACACGAGTAGGCTTGAATTTTTTCTTTGGCTTTTCCTACGACCGAGTTCTGTAAGTATGTTATACGGTGTGTATCCGTAAGGCTAGTATTATTGTGAACTAGGTTGAAAAAATTGTTTATCCACTCATGGTATTTCAGTGGGTTACCATTGAAATTTGATATTGTAATTGGTGGAAGTTTAATGGAATTTTTGTTTGTGGTTTGTAAATTAAAATTATTTTCAAACGGGATTGTTTCTGTTTGTATTTCAGTTCGTGGCTGAAACAGTTGCTTTCCAGAAAAAGACCAATTTGGAATTTGTTTCGAATTTCCCGAAATGTTTGGTTGGCTAATATATTGAGCAAAGGGGGGAAGAATGGCTGTTTGGTAGTTTGTAAAGGGATTTTCCGGAGTAAGCGGACAATTAGGTGGCTGAGATGATGTACAGCAAACAAGGTTGGTACCTTGGTTGTTGAGTGTTGTATTGGAGGGGAAAACAATTCCATTGTTTGGTTCTTCCGTTCGATTTCCATTGCTAAAATGAACTCCAGTTGGGTAAAGTGGGTTCTGAAATTGTTGGGAAACGTTTGTTTGCGCTACTGTTGGTAACGACATTGCTGACGCCAATTTAACGCTGTTCTGGTTTTCACTTATTGGAACAGCTGAAAATTGAGTGTTTGAAACAGTTTGAGCAGTTGCACTTTGATTGTTGTCAAAATGTAGGGGATTGTGTCGACTGTCTTCGTAACAATATGGATTTGGCGTGGTCTCATTTGTCACTCTATTTGTTCCTTTTTCTGAATGAAATTGACGCTGAAGCATTTGCTCATTCAAATTGCATGAACTTGATGTTTGGTATGTTTTGGTTTTGTTAACTGGACAGTTATGTTGAATTGAGTTTTGTAAATCTAATGCAAGACGTTGTATGCTTTGATCTTCACTTTTGTTATTTAAGGGAACAGAAGACTTTTCTTTTGGTCTAACTGTGGCATTTGCTGGTTGATTTATTGGCATTTCGGGCAATGTGATCAGCTTTGAACTAGAGAACTGGTTCAATTCTCCAATTGATGAGTGAATTAATTCCGGCTGGTTATCAATAGATTCAACAGGAAATAAGACTGCAGTTTGATTCATTGGAATGGAGGGTTGTTGAATTGAAGCAAACTGGTTGAAAGTGTTCTCTTGCTCTCTGAGAACAACTTTGTGTTCTGGGGATTGAGGATTACTCAAGACAAATCTGTCCTGAATGTTTGCTCTGGATAATAGGGTTGATGCTGGTGTTGGGGCTGCTAACAACGACATTGATTGATTTATGTGTTCAGCCGTCGTAAAATTTTTTACTGGTTCTTCAGTCAATTCTCTAGTATCCTGCGCAAATTGGCTGTTGCTCTGAAGGAATTTGGAGAGAAGGTTGGGTTTATTTTCTCCTTGCGGAAGGAAAAACGATGGTTTCGCCGGTCTTGGGGGCACTGGAGGGGAGACATCGCTGGCAGGGTTCTTTACTGTCATGTTGTTTTGCTCTGAGTTTTGGGAAACCGGTGTCAATCGATGCAACTCGAGTTGTCTTCTTGAGGACTGTGAGATGCAGCTGATGTCATCGCGCACTCGAGTCGATGATTGACTCAATTGACCATCATCGTCGAGACTGTTGACTTCTAGTTCCAATTTTTCTAGACGAGAGATCAAGTTCGATTGACGCTTCATGACCGAATTTATGCTACTGGAGCTTACTTTTTCAATCATGATGCTGTCAAGGTTTGTCTTCAGCTCTTCAACGCTCTCCTTGATTTTGTTGATCAACAAAGAAAGAGTGCGGAAGCTTTTTCTCTGCTCAACGGATATCTGTAAGAGATCAAGCTGATTTTTCATGTTGAGCTCAGTCATTTTGAACTTGTTCAATGCGTATTGTAACTTCTGGCTGTTTTCTTTTGTCATCCTAATGAACCGGCTGTAGTCAACTTGTAATGGTTCTGTTGTATTTAAAGTAAAGGTAAAGAACGGCTCGAAATTTACGGAGCGACGACTTTTTTGGTAAATTAAAAACCTCTTAAGTTTTTGTAGGCTAATCAGCCTAGCTCTTTTCGTTCAAAAGTAGCAACGCAAATTTTCACAAAAATAGGAATCCTAAAGGTGTTTTTTGGTGCTAAATCTAGCTAAAAATTTGCTGAAAAAAGGAAAAACTAAACGTTCGCGCGTGTGTACCGTTGATTTGTTGAACAGGACCAAATAATTGCTTTCAATTTTTTTTTACAGATATGACTTCGCAACGATTCGCCTGTAAATTTTAGTTCTCCCTTAAATAACAATCAAAGTACCAGAAAAAATTTTACTGAAGTGTTTTCTTTTTTTTTTCGTGTGGAGTTTTAGGAACAAATAAAACCAAACAATAAAACCTAAAACCAAACTAAATCTATATTGATACTTCTTCAAAGTAAGTTAACTTTTTTTAGAATTTAAAATGCGGTGCGACCAGGCAACGTGAGCTACAGACAAGCAGAGAAAACTGGTTGCTTAAAAGCTGGGTCTACTTTGAAGCTCTTTTCCAAGAAATTCTGTTTTGCGATTCTTATGAAGTTAAGGACAACTGCTACCATTAAACTGCTTGTATTTGTTTCTGGATATTATCTGCCACCTATGAATTGCTCATCTTTACTTTGGTGACTACTGCGACCCAACGGAAACACACTCCTCTTCAGTTGGTGACTACTGAGACCAAAGGGGGAAAAGGGACTTCTTTGGGCAACTTCTGAGACCGCGGACAAAAAAGAAGAGACGTTTGAATTTTGCAACTTCAAGGGACTATATGCGTGGATGAATTTGAGTGGGGAATTATTCGAGAGCTTTTGATTTACTTCTTTTTGAGATCTTATCTTCTCTTTTATTTCTCTTGAGAAGTTATTTTCAGTGTATACTACTCAATTAGCTAGATGCGCGGCTAGTAGTATGCAAAATGAAAACAAAATAAGTGTAAATGTCGGGTGCTCTTAGGAAAGCATACTACCCCATTAACTAGGCTCGCGGCTAGTAGTATGCAATTAAGATCAATTAAGAAAACACAAACCTCTTTGCAGGTTTTTTTTTTTTTTTGTCAGAAGCTTTTCAGTAATTTTCTGTCTGTTGTTTTCGGTTTTGCAGAATGGTTATATAGTTTTTCAGCTTGTTTTTTAATGATCTGCGGAGGTATATAAAATAGCTCTTTTTTGAAAATTGATTGATTTTTTCTTCAATAAGAAAAAAAACGTTAGAAAAACGTTTTTTGATTTTTATATAACAGAGAAACAATTTTGCCAATTTTCTGTTGCTTCTTTGCAGTTTTGAATTAAATGAAATAAATTTTCCGATTATTTTCAAACAAACGGAAGGAGCTATTTCGAACGTGTTCTTGTTATCTACTGAAAATTTCCAATAAACATTAGAAAAATGTTTTTTTTTTTTTTGAGTTTTTTGAGTAAAAGAAGCAAATTTGCAAATTTCAAGTTGCCTCTTTATAAGTTTGTATTTTCAATCAACTGATTTTGAGACTTGTTTTCCAACAAAACCAGGGGAGCTAATCAATGGGTTTCAGTGGAACTATTAAATGTTTTATTCAAAACGTTAGGAAAACGTTTTTTGAATTTTTTGATTCAAAGAAGCAATTTTTGTCAAAATTGAGTTGCTTCTTTACAAAATTGCGAAATCGATAAACTGATTTTAAAGCTTATTTTCCAACAAACTCAGGGGGGCTAATCAATGGGTTTTTTGAATTTATTAAAAGGTTTTCCCTAAAACGTTAGAAAAACGTTTTTTGATTTTTTGTAGGGAAGCAAATTTTGTCAAAATTGAGTTGCTTCTTTACAAAATTGCGAAATCGATAAACTGATTTTGAAGCTTATTTTCCAACAAACCCAGGGGGGCTAATCAATGGGTTTTTTGGATTTATTAAAAGGTTTTCACTAAAACGTTAGAAAAACGTTTTTTGATTTTTTGTAGTCAAGGAAGCAAATTTTGTCAAAATTGAGTTGCTTCTTTACAAAATTGCGAAATCGATAAACTGATTTTGAAGCTTATTTTCCAACAAACCCAGGGGGGCTAATCAATGGGTTTTTTGGATTTATTAAAAGGTTTTCCCTAAAACGTTAGAAAAACGTTTTTTGATTTTTTGTAGTCAAGGAAGCAAATTTTGTCAAAATTGAGTTGCTTCTTTACAAAATTGCGAAATCGATAAACTGATTTTGAAGCTTATTTTCCAACAAACCCAGGGGGGCTAATCAATGGGTTTTTTGGATTTATTAAAAGGTTTTCCCTAAAACGTTAGAAAAACGTTTTTTGATTTTTTGTAGTCAAGGAAGCAAATTTTGTCAAAATTGAGTTGCTTCTTTACAAAATTGCGAAATCGATAAACTGATTTTGAAGCTTATTTTCCAACAAACCCAGGGGGGCTAATCAATGGGTTTTTTGGATTTATTAAAAGGTTTTCACTAAAACGTTAGAAAAACGTTTTTTGATTTTTGACGCTCAAAAAAGCACTTTTGCGACTTTCTCATTTTTGAGCAAAAATTTTACATAAGGTGTTGAACCAAAATAAAGTTGATTTTAAGTCCAACTGAAGTGTTCCATTCAAATAAAAATTTTACTTTCATGTAGATTTTTTGCGACAAATTGAGAAAATTGCTTTTGAGTTTTTCCGATGCAAAAAACGCTATATCGTTTTTTCGGGCAATTTGTGTTTTTTTTTCGTTAATTGCTGACTTGTAGTTGCTCACGGCTATTTCTTTCATAAACCGTCTACCAAAAGCTCGTTGGGGGACAATTTTTGTGTGTTTGAGATTTTTTGTCGCAAAAAAAATCACGTTTTTTTGGATACGTCTAACCGGGGAAAGGACTTCTAAGGTGACGTCTGGAACCTCGGGCGATCATCTCTTGGTGACGTCTGTAACCAAAAAAATGCCAGGCCTTCTTGGTCGGGTGACGTCTGAAAACCCTTGAAAAAAAAAAACTCTTCGTCTTTGGTTGGCTCGTCTGCAATAAGAAACTGTCGTAGTCTTAGATATTAGTCTTGGGGTGTGCTCATGCCCCCTCTTTGTTTAAAAAAAAAAATTAAATTTAATTCAGAAGGTTTTATGTCCTTATTATCAAGGCGGATGGTCGCCAAAATTATGTTTTAAAACATATCTCTAGTCTAATCATTTCTTAATTTGTTAAAAGAGCACGTCTAAGTTTCACGTTGTTGGACAAAAGAGTCAAGTTTTTTGTTGCAATTTTGGCGGTTTTTGAATCATCTTGAAAGTTGCAATAACATTGGCAACAACGTCAATCAGACCTTGATTAATGTCTGCTTCAATTTCTTCTAAGTTGGTTAGTTTGCTGGACACATAATGAATTGTGGACGTTTAATTATTTATCTTCTCAGAAAGTAAAAAGAGTGAGCTTTTTCAAATAAACTGAAAAACAGAAATAAATAATTACACTCCTCGTTGATTATTTAGGTATTCAATTTTAATCGTCAAGTTTTGACACGACATTTTGGAATAATTGACGGCCATTTCCTTGAAGATTTCAGATAAAAACAATCAGTTTCTCCTTGGAAGTAAGTTGGCCTTATATTTCCTCTTGTGAACATAAATTTGTGAAATTTGATTTCAACAAGATTTTATAGCTCCTTTTTAATAATTTTTCTTCAATTATTTAATATAATCTTTCCAAGGCATAATATAATGGCATAAATTGTCAGTTACAATGAACGGTAAGATGTGTTTTAACTGTTTAAGAATAACTCTTAGCTTCTCGGTGGTCCCTCCAATTGGTAGATATCTTAAGATAAAGTTTCCAATTGAAACATCTGGCAGCTATATTCTACCGCTATAACTGAGCATCCTGCTGTGTCTGATTTTTATGTAGTTGCTACTTTCTTATTAGGTGAGTTTTCTCCCTGTACACCAGCTAACACGCACTGTGGTTGAGCTTTTCTGTTGTGGCATCTTTACCAGCCTACTGTCTTGCATCATCTGTTACAACCACTCATTGGTGGCCTAACCACATTTTAAATGCTGTATAAACTGCTTCAGAACATATTTCTGATCTTGCTTCACTATA
Organism: Convolutriloba macropyga; assembly: GCF_964194025.1. Taxonomy (NCBI): domain Eukaryota; kingdom Metazoa; phylum Xenacoelomorpha; order Acoela; family Convolutidae; genus Convolutriloba; species Convolutriloba macropyga. The sequence goes on from NC_134468.1 coordinate 68,618,825, forward strand.
ACGCTGTGATCATTATGCACATGTCTGTTCATCTCATATTTGGTGCAAACATGCGACTTAAAGTAATCATAGAGCAATTTAAAATGTAATTTTTTAATACAGATTTTACTTATGTATCAATTTTGTACGGCTAATTCACCGTCTTTGGTTTCGTAATCCACTCCTTTCTGTCTTTGAATTTTAGCCTCTGTAAGTTTTCTTAGAGCTCTCAACCAATATTTTCAATACACCTTCCGGTTTTTCCAGACGGAAAGCAGCTTATGGTCTTGCAAATTTTGTGGCCTTACCCACAATTTCAAAATCACTGTCTTTTAGAGGGATGGTTTTGCTCAATTTCTTAGCTAGTATCACCGGTTTGTCGCTGATCTTCATTACCACTCGACGTTCCAAATTAAACACCGCATTCAGTTTATCGATATAAGCATTTTTTGTGATTCACTTACTTGCCTTACAGTGGAAGAAAACTGACAAAAAACTTTTTTAGAACAAAAATTTTTGGAAAAATAACTGCTGAAATTGTCAGCTAAATTGACCTCTTTTTACTATGAGAAGCTAAATAAAAACTACGACTACCAGCTAAATCGATATTTTGACCAATGAATGGAAAACTGACAAAGGTATTTTAAAAGCATGAATTGTTAGAAAAAAACAACCAAGACTGCCAACTAAGTCGACCTTCGATGACCATTAGCAATGAATGCAAGCTAACAAAACTTTAAAAACAGAAGTATATAAAATAAATGTTTCATCTTTCTTTGTTTTATCATCTCTCGACATTTTTGAAACAAATACGGCTATGTAAAATTCTGAATCCTTACACATTGTTTTGAACCATGAAAACTAAAAAAAAACAAAAAAAGGATCAAAACTTTTGCTGACAATTTTTTTTTTACAAATTTGCAACATTTAATATTAATTTGTTCAAAGATGTTCAAACGTAGATTTCTTCAAGACTTGTGAGCTATCATTTTTTTATTGACACATTAAATTCAGATATACCCAAACCTCACAACAATAGCAAAAAACAACAATAATTAGAGTTTATCCCCTCCGGTTTTTTAGATTATCCCCTTCAAGTTCTGAACATATCTTAAAAAAAGAAAATGCATCAATGCTTTTCAATTTTTTTTAATTTTTTTTTAAATATCAATCTGTTTCCCAAGGCTCTAGTGGTGCGCTAGTGGTTAATGAAACTTTGAAAAGAAAGGTTTGATTTTGTTAACGTGGTAAAATCTTGTGTAACAACGCGGCTTGTGGTATATGAAATTGAAAAAGTTGCAACTTCACCAGAACTTTGGTGCAACGATAGCATGCATTGGCGGGGTTTTGGATAGTTGGTTCGAGTCCTCTAAGCTTTGAGTCTTTGCAGTATAGCAGTATTAGGAGCCAATAGAACAGTTGGTTTCCTAAACTTGCGTGGAAACAATCAGCGAGGCTGGTTTTATCTGTGTATTTGATCTGTGTACTTTAAGATAAAGTCTGGAAGCTGATATGTCAGCAATATTACGTTTTTTTTGTTGTGTTACGTCAACTATTTCTTCTCACAACTAAGTTCTGTTATCAAAACTGTTTGTTATAAAACGCTACCTTGATGTCTGGGTTTGTCCTGATTATCTTTGAAAACCGAAAATATCAATACGCTTGCTCCTGCACAATTTCGATATAGCTTTCGCTTTTATTGCTTTAGTTCGTACTTTAATGCAACTATTTCCTGTGATGCATGACTAATTTCTCATTGCAAACCAATGGTGACTTGGTGACTTCACATTTTTAGCAACGGAAGACGTAGTAAAAAGTCTTTTTGAAATGCATGGTATCCAATAAATTTCAATGTCAAACTTTTTCACCGTTTTCTAAAAGCAAATATTTCTTCTGAAACAATATTTTTTTTCAAAAATTGTAAAAAAAAGATTGTTGTGGTTTTCATGGGTTTTCATCTATTGCTTGTGTATGTAAGCTTGTGCGTCAGAGGAAAATTTTGATTTTTCAACATACAGTTCATAGACTTTGACCTTTTGATCTCTGGGAAAAATTATTGATTAGATGCGTAAAAAAGTGTAATTTTAAAGAAGAGAAACAGCCTAGCTCGAATATTTTCTTCTCATTTTCTTTAAACATTTTGCCACAATGGGAGCGCTCTGCTGGTGCCGATTGTATTTATGTATACGTCGTCACCGAAGTTGCTCAAAAGGTCAAAATTAGTTCACGTTTTTAGAAACTTTTTAAATTTTTCCTGACGAAGAAAAGAACTTGCGCAAAAAAGTGGACTCTATTCTGTTTTGGGCCCCCAGTGTTTTCTGTGCCCCACTTTTAACACAAAAATTATGTGCTGTTATATAGCACTTTAATTATGTCTAAAATAGGAATTGTGCCAGTTATATGTCCACTAAACTGGGGGGGGGGGGGGGGGGGGGGGTAGAATAGATCCGAAAAGTGCCCTTGCATTGAAACAATGCCAAAAACCAGACAGAAAGACCTTATTAAGCCCAAGCTCCAAATGAGCATCTTTTCCTTCAGTTGAGCATCTTTTCCGGCAACAGTATATCCTTTTCTCTGAAATGATTTTCTATAGATAGTTTAAATGACTACAATATTTCAGGAGTTTTTTCAATGCTCACAAAAATTTTGACCTATTAAACTAAACTTTTATATCAAACTTGGTTATAGTTTAATGGTTCACTTCTTTTTCACGGTAACATAAGTTGTAACTTCGAGACGTGCCGTAGGAAACTTAGCTCATTTTGTGACCGACGCTTGCGATTTTTTCACAAAGACCAAAATGAACCCTTAAATTAACCCTAAAAGTTACTAGGTTCTTACTTTAACCGATGAATGCACTTTAGATGTGCAATGTACTTGAAGGAATGTATTTATTGATTTTCTAATTCACTAGACGCCATAAATTCTAGATTTTAAGTCATCTTAATCAAGACATTGCAGCTTCTTTGAGGGTTATTAGTGTACTTAGTAGTATTCATCTTGTATCTTTTAAACAAGGGCGCCATTTTCGATTCACTTACAGAAAGCTAAGACGCTTTTTTCCCTTGAATTGGAGTTTACTGCTGAGCGAAATTAGAAATAGATTTTGTTTGTTTAGAAATCGCTGGAAGAGTTGTTGTTGAGGTTATCAGGTATAATTTTGTGCGAATATTTACTTCTATATGGCTGTGTGAGGGTTGTTTACTCAGAACAGGGAAGAGGTTAGTCAAATATGAAGAAAGTTAAACTTACACACATATGAATATACACATTTTGCACCACTGATCCAAAAATGGGAAGTAAAAGCAATGCAGCGTTTTGTAACTTTCTCACAAATTCCAGTGAAAATAGAGCGTAAAGGTTTTTTCATACCCCGGCTCGCCGCTCCCTTGGTTCCATACAATGATCATATATGATGTCATACAAATCATAACGTATTTCCTAGTACGATCCTTAAATGGAACATAGGCAACCATATATGATCCTTGAATGAGACCAAGGAAATCATATGTGATCCTTGCGTTAATTAAAGGGAATAGGACACTATTGGGCGTTATTGTGCGGCAATTACCAGCCGAAAGTGTAAGAAAAAAATCATTTATGATTCTTGTATAAAATCGAGGAAATCATGTATGATTCTTGTATAAAATCTGGGAAACAATATATGATCCTTGTACAGTTCCTAGGAAATCATATATGATCCTTCTACTGTGGCGAGGAAATCATAAAAGATAAAATACCGACATTATCATCGCATGGGGGAGCAAATATGGTAGTTGTACGGTTGCGACAAAATTGTATATGACTGTTTTACAATTTTGAGGACATCAAAAAATCATTGTAAGACTATCCAGCTTCAAAACAAAATCTACATTGACCAAAAGCACTGTATAAGTTATACGTACATTTCTATGGATTTATTGAATTTTGAAATTTTTAACCCACTGTAACCAATAACTTTTTACACCAATAAACACATACAAACTTGTCGGCAGCTAACTACTCATTCAGAGTTCATTTTTGTAGCCATCTGATTTTATTTTTTATTCTAATATAAAAAATAAAAAAGTTTGAAATTAGGATATAAATGAATGGACATTTTAATTTGCTTAAGTCTAATTAGTGAAACAAGGAAAAAAATCATTCAACAATGCGCAGTTTGTTAGCAAAAAACAGAGAAGTTTTTTAGAAGCCCAATTCACAAATTTGGAGCAAAATTTGGAGCAATTTAGTGCAAATGTTGACGTACTCACTCAGCTCATTTCAGAAAACAACAGCATATTATAAAACATACAAAACATTTGAGGCTGATCAGAGAACCTAATGTAACGCATGAGGCTTTGTTTGCTAAGTTTGAAGAACAGTTTTTAATTGACATATTAAATGTTGTCGTATCAAGTGGTATCTTCAAAGAATTGAAGTCTGTAAAACTTTGGTGGAATCCAAAATTTTTTCAAAAAAGTAACAGTTTACGTGAAAACCAGATACCCAGGCAGGTATGACATCAAAAAACAAAATGGCAGCCTTATTAAATTTGTTAAAATAACAATCGTTTTTTTTTCATTGCTTATATTATGAGTTAAAATACAACACGACTCTGACGATTAAATTGACTGAAGGTTGCTTTTCTAAATTCAGTATTTTTATTTCCCTACCTCACTCCCTCCTTCCCTCCCATGTTGTTTTTGTAGTGAAGTTGAAGCTTCGGCTACTGGGTGAAGCTAACACTTCGTCTTCAAAAACAAAGTCTTGTTGTTTCTGCACTAGCTGCAATCACAAGCTTTTTGCCATGTTCAGATGTTATTTTTCGAAAATTTGCAAAAGGCTTTTTATCATAATCAGGAGTCGGTTCTTTAGACAAGAAAGCTTGGTAAATCCGACCTGTTTGCTTGAACGATTCATCGTTTGGCTTTTTCGGAAAAGTATTTCACCAAAAAATTTGTAGGTTATTCCTAGGGGATAAAATTGGTTCGCAAATTCTGTTCTGAACCTCGTACTTTGGAGGCGTCACTGTTCTAAAAACTTCATCTTTCAGTTGTTTTTCAGCAAAAAAACGGTCATTAAGCTGCTTAACATAGGCAATGGCAAAATGTTGATTTTCAAGAGCTGATGTACACAGGATTCTGTATTGTTTCCATTTATCCACCGGAACTCTCTTCTGAAGTCTTTCGAGAGATGTCATATCAGTTCTCGAAAAAGGGGCGCTGTGAAATCCTTACTTGAGAACAGGGATCCGCAAAGGTTTGTAATGGGCCAGTTTCGTAGCCATTTTGAGCTTAATGGAGACATTTCCCCTGAGAAAATAACAGACACTAATCGTTTTCCTTAGTCTAGTAAGGAAATGGTTCTGCCAGTTCATGTCAGCATTCTTGTTAGTTCCTAGGTTTGGTGGAGCTGCTCAACTTGGAGGAAAAAGTGGCTTTGCAAAACTTGGAAAGCTATTTGGCAGCATTTTTCGACAGTTAAATCCATTTTTTGTCCTTGACCAAAAAGTTAAGGGAATGAAGATCCCTAAAGTTTTTTTAAAGATAACAATCATTAATTTGCTAAGACTCCGGTAGAAAAATTTCAGAAAAACATTTATCTTTCAGATGACTTGAGTTGAGACTCTAAAATTCGTCAGGATTGGTTTATCGCATTGTACATCGTCAAAATTGGAAGTTTTCAAGAGTGAAATAATTGAATGAAAGAACTAGTTAAACATGTCTTTTCCCTGACTGGTTGATGTACAGCTATTTCCGTTTCTCATCATTACTTTTGGTACACCTCACAATTTGTTTTAAGCGTTTATAATGTTTGAAAATCAAGTCAATGTCCCGTTGATACACCAAAGACTGTTAATACACCAGACGGTCAACCTCAGCAGATTCACTAACGATGGACTTGGTCTCCACTACCTCCCTTTTTCGGTAACTGGTTGGATTTTCCAGTAACCATTTATTTTGAGTGTTCCGTCTTTTCATCAGATTTGTGGTGCTAGAAGTTATCCCTGGGGGAGACTGCCTGTGGCGAGATTTTTTTACGAACTCCAAACTTAATCAAGTCCTTAAAATACTGGTCGAACTATTTACCCATCTTTTTAATGTTCATGTTGCAGATTAGTGTAAAAAGTTTGTAAAATATCATTTCTTCAATAAGCTCAAATTCGGCCCTAACAAAAGTGTGAAAGCTTTCAATGGTATGTTTTGGCACGCAATGTGATCGTTCCTTGAGATGGGATATGGCATTGTGCTCGGGGCAATCGCATACTCTCAGCAAATGGTCATTCGGTACAAATTGAAAAGCAGTTCTAGCAGTCTCTTTGATGTGGCCTTCTTTTGAAATTGCACGGCTTGTGCAATTCCGATAGAAGGCCACATCAAGATGACTGCTAGACCTGGTTTTCAGTTCAACTGTTGGCTTCAATAGATATTTGTCGAATAACTCAGAAATTGTTTTTTCGGATTAACCAGTGCTAATTAGTGTCATCCAAATGGTGTTAGGACAATAGATCTGTCCACAAACTATAAGAGGATCCTTTTGGAAAAAATTATTAAAATTTTTGTTAAAATCCTCCTCGGAGTATCTGAATCTGCTTGTCTTTGATAGATTATAAAATCGACAATTAGTAATCTGTTCCTTATTTAAGGTTACTCATTAAATGCTACATAAGAATCCAGTCTAGGTTTAGCTCATGAGATTCAAAGCAACTCTTTACGGCAATTAGGAAACCACAACGCGATGCGAGCTTTTTTGTTAGCAACTAATCAAGAAGATCTATAAATCGAGAATTTATCTAGGAGTCCCTCAGACGAGGTGATTATTGAGTTCAGCCAAGTTTTTTTGAGACCTACGTTGTTTTTCTTCTCGGTTAGAATTGCGTTTGCTAGTTTCGCTCCGTCCCTCCCTCTTTCCCTCCGTCCCCTCATTCACCCTCACTATCTCCCTCCCTCTCTCTATCTTAACCTCTCTTGCTCTTGTACTTTTTTCGAAAAACTCTCTTGTCACTTGATTCCTTAAAAATATGCATGCTCAGAGTAGTTGCAAGAGAATATGCCTCATAATCTACGCTCTAGACCTATTTCGCGTGATTTAATTTGAGAATTTTTTTCCTCTGATGAATTATTACACATTTTTTGTATCAACCAGCACATGAGAAAAATCAACCCTTGGGAAGAACCGGTTTAACCCGGAACTTACTTCTTCATTCTCTTTTTTTAACTTGTTCTCAAGCTAATTCAAGAAATCGCAAAAAAAAGAAAATTTCTATGAACGCTCAGTATGGCTTAGGTTTAGAAACCCAAAGTGCTTACTTGAGTCTAGTTTGAGCCATATTCTGAACTCAGTCCGCAGCGTATCAAGTATTGCAACTTTTGCATCAAACTTAAGATAAACTTCAGATAACAAATAACAGTTGGATAAGTTCAACAAAGAAAAGTCACAAAAAGAAACAACTAAACTCTTCTGTAATTGGTCGCTTATGAAATAGAATTTACGGAAAAGGAGGTTAAAACAGTTGCAACCGTTTTTTTAATTTTTCTTGTATTTTTGCAATTTCTCGAGTTATTAATGAGCATCATTAGTTTTAGCATTCCTTTAATTGAAATTTTATGTATTTTTTCACAAAAAATCACGCGAAATTTTACTTCTTTGCAGTTGAGATTTGTTTTTTTTTCAGTGAAAAATCATATGAAATTTTTTGTAAACCATACGAAAGGAGTAATGCCCAACCCAAATTTCATGTGTAAAAATACATGAAAAATCTTGCAGTATAGCCAGTTTTGTCGAGGGACATTTTTACTCAAAAATTGTGTGTCGACACGAGATTTTTCCTTTGATTTAGCACGATAGATATTAAGTGTGTACTACTGACCCTTCTCAATGGGTGACAGTTTTTAGGAGTACGGTTTCCCACATTTAAGTTACAATGAGATCTTAAAATCAGTAACTGAAACCAAAGTTTGGCTCTCAACTTGTTTGTTTGATGATTATATACAAGCCATCAAGTCGTAACCACCGACCAATTAATGGAAAACGAAGCATAGCATTAACTTCTTGGCAAAAGAGCTGGAAACAAAAAATAATAGATTTTGAGGACCTTGACAACTGTTCCATATAGCCACAAAAACAGCGTAAGATTCACAACATTGCTCATTTAATTGGGCATAAGGGAACAAATCGATCTATTAAAAAAATTTCATATTGTAACTAATGTCTTGAGAACAATATCAGATATTTACTTCATAGACTTCGTCCGAAATGTCAAAATTTGGCGACAGCCTTAAATGTTCGTACCATTCATACCTAGTCTGGTTTTTACCATTCAACAATTATTGATTAATATTAACGTACAATAGCACAAAATAGACCAATCATGCGTGACTTCACGCCATGATCAATTATTCAAAATGCGCGTCTTTTTTAGTAACAAGTATGTGGGGCACTTAAAATTGAGTGCTTTTGCCTGCTTGATGGGAAAGAATGTGTCAAAAACGGCCTACTGATTTGAAACAGTGCTTGAAAATGCTCTCACCCATAATTCTTGCCCACACTTGACGGTAAAATTTTATTTGGGTACCAGTCGCTTTAATGCAAATATGATCAGTCAACAATCCATTAGAAAGAAATCTTTCATTTATGCAGATACAGGTAAAGTTTTTTGGGTTGAATTTTTGGAAAAGTTATTTGAATTTGCTGCAATTATCAAATTATCACCCTGCAAAATTCTGATCAATCCAATATGAGATTTGAGACCTGTTCTGTTTCAGTCTTCATCAACCCCCCCCCCCCCCCGTCCCGCCCATTTACTGCAATTTGCTGTAATGGGATGGGACGCTACCGTTTTATCTCAACTGAAATTGCACTGAGTTGCCCGATCAAACGAATGTAGATATAATTTTGTCACTTTGATTTTAAAGGTCGCTAGTCAAGTCTGCGTTGACTGTGGCGATATAACTGATGTGGATAGACTGTGTCTGATTTAAAATATTTTCGTTATTGATTTTTAAAGCGTCCATGGATAAGAAAGAAGTTCAATTTTACGCTGCTAATTTAGTCTTTTTGAAAACATGCTTTTGCCATACTTCTCGCGAGAAGCTTTCTAGGTTTATCTGAGAAACAAAATCAAAATGGTGGAGCGCATAAATTTTCAGAAAGGCTTACTTTGTTTTAGAAAAGGAACTCTAGATTTCTTTTGTAGTATATGGCTGTGTTGCATAGTAGAGAAGAAATGTTAAGATAGTGATCTGATAAAACGGAAAAATTTGCAAGAAAAGAAATCTGTTTCAGATAAACTAGCGATAGAAAATGTGTAATGAAATTTAATTCGTAACAAGTAGGCTCAGTAATGTGCTTACGAACATAATATTCCAACCCCGCTCAAGCACATTTTTGACTTAATTGGCTACCAAATGGTGAAGAGATCAAAAATTTTCAAAAACATATATCGTTCAATAAACAACTAATGGAAAAAAAGTCACGTTAGAGGTTCAATGAAACTTGTTAATAAGACCACTAGAAAAAACAACCATAAAAAAACAATAATTCCGACCAAAACTTTATGACAATAGTAAAAAATCGTAACAAAATCAAACTCACATCAGACAAAACCTGAACCAAAAAAAATTAACCTATATTAACCTGTCCTCAATCGACTGGGTAGCAGGTCGACAAAAAAGACCAAACAATTGAGAAGCTCAAAATATGTTTATCTTCCTGAAAACAATTAATACATCAAAGTGACGATTGTTATTAGATATCAGTTGAAATCACTGAAAGGTTTATTTATATCTTCATATGAAGCAATTGAGACCTGTCATTATCCAGTGTGCGTCATTCTATTACAAAATCAAAGACAGATACCGGCAAAAATTAAAAACTTCATTTTAATTTTGCGAAAAAATTGCAGTGGAGCCATTAAAACTCAATTTATAAAATTCAATTGCGCAATATTACAAAGCCAATTTGAAAAGAGAACATGGATCCTTTAAAATGTACAAATACTAAAAAATCTCACTCTATGAACATTTTATGCAATCTCGTAGTAATAGTAGTAACAAAGCTGAAAAACAAATGGCTGAAACCAAAACCTGTAAAAAGATGAAATAACAGCTCTCTGGAAACGGGTTGTAGCCTGTCTTTATTGAGACTAAGCTACAAATCTACTGAAAAAAAATCAATAACGACGAGGCTCAAAAAATCTAATATGTTTTCAAAAAGAAAATATTTTTGGTAGTCACAAGAGACATAAAATTTTATCAAAAAGAGATTAACCACTGTCAAAACATGTAACCAAACAAGAAAAAGTGTATGAATCAACAGATGTAGTTGAGACCTCTAATTATTGAGATTGAGTTACATGGTTAGAAAATTGAGAGCATAAATGAGACAATTCAAAATACCATTATATCATACCATTATCAAGTATATGTTGTACAATTACAAAAGTAAAGATAATTATAGGTAAATAATTAAAAATATTTACTAAAATTTTCTAGAGAACTGTGTCTGAGCCCAAAATCATAAACTATCCAACCAGAACAATTCACAAATTCAGATAAGCATTTTACAACGCTTTGCATTTCGCAACTATACAATTGTCAATTGGATCTGTCAATAAGGGTGTATTTTGACGTGAAAACGAATTGAAGCAATAAAATTGAAAACACCCAGTATCAAACCAAAAAGCCATTAGTTAAACATAAAACCGTTAAAAGCTTGAAACTTCAACTCACAGGAAATCAATTTTTCCTATTTTGATTGAAACTGCGCCAGAAGCCAAGAGAAATAGGACAAAATTTGAGAAGTTCGCCGACATTTTCTTGAAACATTTTTTTTTCAAAGTCACCAAAGACATTAGATAACAACTGATAACGTTGGCTCGGTTCACTTATATCACTTAAAATACCAACTGGATCTATGATTTGGGAGAAAAAGAAAAAGTATTACACTCGTACTAGAAAAAGTATTACACTTGAAAGCAAAAAAAAGAGACCAAGAAACTTACGAGTACAATTGGTGGGCGCCTTTAAAACCTTGAGCTTGACTCTAAAACCATAATATATGTTTGGTTAGCCTCATTTGTTTTATGTAATATCTGTCAGTAATGGAACCCTAATTTCAAATTCGTGCCATCAAAGTCTAAGCAAAATCCCTTGCATGCTCTTGCTATGGTTTATAAGACCCTGAACGATTGTGTACACAGTTTGAACTATTCTGCCGTTTGTGTAACTAGTAGTCATGGATATAGAAACTAAGAAATCTTTATGGTCATGTTTATGTTAATTGAGATACCGCTTCTATGATTCGCACAAGACATCATAAAAAATATCGGTATCAAAAGAATCAAGTGGCTTTTGCATATGATTTGATGAATGGTTCTAGATATGGAAACTAAATATCATTGTAGTCGCTGTATTGAGTATGGTATCCAGGATAACATGCTTGATATTGCATACTGCTTCTGAGATTCCGGATACCTGTTTCTGATCGTTAAATATGTATGTCAGAAAGACTCTAACCGCTCATAACCTGATTGTTAATTTTATATATCCTGATTGTTAATTATATATTTAGGGCAATTATCTGTCTCAGTGGTTTGCGTTGTACTTAACGCGTAACTGAGGTTGATAGTATTTATAGCATTGTTGTGCCGGAGGGAGGGCCAGACTACTAATGAGTTTAGTATCATTTCAGCCTTCGGACCTGACTCCTAGAGCCTAGCATGTTGGTGTAAATTTAAAATACAATGTATTTGCGGCTCACTGTTCCGTCCATTGGGGGATCATACCTTTTTTTAAAAAAAATCTCTACCTCTATTGTACAAAAAATTAATAATTTTGGAAATACTTTGAAAAAAGGCCTCACCCCTTTTAAATCTAAATTTTTTTGAATCGTACGGATCCCTGGCGAGATCAAGATCAGCCCTCATACTGTTGCACGTCTAAGAAAACCCTCAATTGTTCGATTGGTAGCGAAATATATCAACTTATGCACAAATATTTTTGGTAAACAAAAAGTATATAAGGCTTTTGTAAAATTATTGAATTTAAATTTGAGAAAAACCGAAATTATAATTCCAAAATTCTTTTAAGGCCAGTGGGAGTACAACTGGCTCTTCATTTGAGCATACGAAGAATTTGACCGCAGTTTTAAGGTGTGTACTTCCGGCAAGTTTAAAGAAAAAGGCTAAAAATCCTATTTTGTCCCGTTTTTGATAATAAGGTTTTATTTTTCAGTATTTAAAGCCTAAACTATAGCCAAAAAACTCGAACAAATCAGCAAACCTCTTCTGTCTTTAAAGATATAATAAATCCCACTACCGTTAACAGTTCTAAAAAATTCTAGCAAAATTGACAAAAATTTGGTCAAAAACTCAGAAATTGGGAATAAAAACAACGGAACATAGTCTCCTGTTCACAATTCTTTGAACCTCGATAACTCCCTGTCAAACGAGAAAATAAAAAAATTTTTCAATTCAATATTTTTCGGTGGGCGGCTTTTCTAATGATGCCTCTCACAACTCTCCACAATGATTATACCGATCAACCAAAACTGACGGAACAAAAAAACCATTCGAGTATAAAGTTCCTCCCCCCAATAAAATGAGTCAAAATTATTTGGAAAAAATATCGTGTTTTGTCAATAATTTAACAATTTGATAGAAACGACTTCTATAAAGAAAAATGCTCAGCAAAAAAAATGTAAGGAATTCCACTGTTTTATGAAAAGTTGCAGATAATGCATTGTTTCGTCCGTTAAAAATAGCATGGAAGCTGTAATAAGAAAAATTTGACAACGTCCAAAGAAAAAGGTTGACAGTTCTAATAGCAACTAGAAAAACGCAAAAATTCATGCTTTCATAAAACAGAAAACTGTTAAGAATTAAGGCTAAGATTTGTACTTGTTCAAAACACTTCAAAACAATTCCTCATAAGAAAACGCATTTTTAGTCCCAAATTATGAGAAAGCGGGCGGGTTTATTAACCTTTATTCAGATGGAGGTTTCATAATGATTTTAATTTACTCGGGGAAGTAACTTGAATTCTAAAGTGACCAATATTGCAGACATTAGGCAATTGATTTACAACAAAATTTGTGAAAACTATAATTAAAAGATCCTTTTTTTGCATCATTTTTTTCCACAATTTTGACAGCTCTAAAATAAATTTTGACAACGAATAAATTTTTAAACACTTTTATTTTTCACTTTTTAATGTTAATTTTTAAAAAGTTTTGGTCATGATCGATGAAGGGAGGGAAAAGGAGGAGGGTTAACGATGTAAATGTATTTTTAAAAAAATGTTTCTTTGTTTGATTTTAAATAGTTGGCATTGAGACACTTGAAAGAGTTGATTGGTTTTGCATAATAAAGACCTACGAAAATCTTTTTGTAGGTTATTATTATTTTAATAAAAGTTTTAGCAAAGTTTTCAAGATATGCCACCAATTCTTCATATTTTTTATATTGATGAAATAAAATTTTAGTAATTTTTTTGCATCTCATTGGTGCTTTAATCATTTGATTTATGAGTAACTTCAAAAATTGATTTACTAAGCAAAAAAATATCCTCACTAGCATGAAATGAGTCGACTGGTTGAAACTTGATGTGCATTGGCATCTGGGAATTTTCCCAATCTCTATTAATCAAGTCCCGAGCTCATAAACCAAACAAAAACCACAAGAAAACAGAGATACATTTTTATTTCAAACATCAAACGAATTTATGATGATCGGTTCTGTAAGTAGCATCAGTTTTAAACGGCTTTAAGTTAATTTTGGTAAGTTAAGTTGGATAACAACGTGTGAACTTATTGAGATGTATGAATTTTTTGTCCATACGTCCAAATTTGATCAGAAAAAATGATCAGAAGTCATTGGCATGTTTGATTTTAAAATTAAAATTTTGTCTGTTTGAAATCTTAGTAATCGCCGAGAATATCATTTGTTGTTTCTTTCCGTGGGCAGATTATCATTTGAAACTTTTGACATCGATATATCATAAAATTGCCCCCCCCCCCCCCCACCGTCCATCCCATGCATAGTTTTTTTAAATCAGACTGTGTGAGACAAACGAACATGTGATTTCGCACTGATAGCTTGTTGCTTTGATAGCCAATTAAGAGCTGAGACTACCATTAAATTGTAGATGATCACATTCTACCGTGGAAAGGAAGCTAGCGATTCCCAAATTGATAATTAAACCAATAGTGACGCAATGCTATTTGAGATTAAATGCACCGTGTCAAAACGATATTTTTTCACGGTTGATAATTTATCCATTCTTGATCAGTTCAGCTTTTGGCGATGAACAAAACAATCTTTTTACATTCTCTCTTCTGATTGACAGGAACACAGTATGACGTAAAATTTGACGTAGAGAACCTTGGTGACATTTCAACCCATAAAGCTCTATTTTGCATTTGTATTTTGTCATATTTGACAGACAAGTGCTAAAATTAATAATGGTACAGTCATTGTCTGCGTCATTTCGTAGTGATATGCATTCTTTCTCTGTGTAGGATGTTATCAGGTGTTGTTTGAACCAATTTTCACAACAATTATTTTATAATTTAGGGTGGGGTCTGTATTGTTAGACTTTTATATGGTCTTACGTCGGGTCAATCAGTGCCTATTTTTAGAGGGTAAGCGCCGTGATAGCCGCTACGTCATCGAAAAATCTTGGCCATTTTGTCATAAATTGTTTTAAGTTAGTTTCTGTGTGATTGTGTTTTACAGTTTATAAGACTTCAGTTAACTATGAATAGGTTTCCTTTCACAGTTCACATTGTATTTAAAAGGATTTTCTTAAATCAAATTGTCGCCCAGTTCCTGCTGTAAGCTTTTCCTTTTTATTCATTGAAAATTTGTTCGGTCATTTTTAAATTGTATTTCTGCTAGAAAATATTAAAACAGTTTACAGGTGAATTTGAAATTAATTAAAATTTTCTGCATCTACATTCACTCCCATAATCAAGTTAATCGAGTCTTACACTAAGTCCATGCAGCGTGTCTTAACGTTTTAGTCCTTACACTATTACGCTAAGGAACTCTGAAATTTTTTACATGTTGCGGAGTTTGTAGTCAGTATACAGCTAGACTTAAATCTGTACCGTAATCTCGGCTTGACTTAAGAAAAGATATAACTTTACCGGTTATTTTGTATTTAAAGACCATGCTCTACGGATAGAGCGCATGAAAAAAGTTGACAGGTGATAAAGCTCCATCCTACTGCTTAGCTCTTAGGCTAGACAGCAAACGGTTAACTTGACCAAAGCTTGACCATAAATCATGCCCAGAAACTTGTCCTCGAAATCGGCCCGACAGCAAAAACTGTACCAGAGAAAATTTTATAGAAAGACTTATTTTGGTTTATAGCAACATATCGAGTCCTCGGCAATGTATATAATTGAAGTCAATACTTACCCCAAACCTTGACTTGTAAATATTCCTTTCATAAAATCGATCTCAATACTAAGATAACTATTATCCAAATTTTAGCAAACAATTTTTTTATTTAATCAAGGTCATCTCGAAAAGATAATCAAAAGTTACAATCAAAGCATCTTGATCAGGCTGGTCACCTATAATGAAATAATTTTTTTAAAACTAATTTTTTTGTTCTTTGCTGAAATACAGACTACCTCTCACTTGGGAAAGCATGTAGAAAAACAAGAAGCGTTGTGGCAGAATAAACTTGTCCCGCCGTGAAAATGAAGATTTTTAATACGCTGATTCACATATATTGCTTTATAAGGAAAAATTTATAATGAGATCTTTGCTTCACTTCTTGAACTTTCTGACAATCAAATCAGTGGTTTAAACAGGGGAGAAATCTGACATAAAGTGTAAATAAAGTTTTTATATCTGTTTCATTTAACCCTTATTTCTAATTTCAAACTAATCTCCAATTAAATAGCATTATATCTTTATTATCCTGAATTGAAACAAAATATTAAGTTGAAGAAAACTATATAAAAAGAGTTAAATGAGAGAGACAAAAGCTTCAATTTAAAATTTTCTTTATTAAAGAAAAAAGATGCTCAACGTTTCAAATTAGGAATGCAAACTCTTAAACAAGCAGTTTTTATGCATTGCCTAGAATTTATTAAGCTAAACTAATAGGTTTTAATCTGTAACTTAGTGAAAACTAAATTCCTTTGGGTTGTCTGTCAGGAAATTGTATATAACTTTGAAGTCAAATTCTTAAAGAGAATCAATTTTAAAAAAATTAAGCAAACATTTTCTTATTTTAAAACTTATGAGTGCAGTTTTTGCTTTCAGCCCCCTTCAAAATGAAAAACTGGACTACAAAACATGAACAATTACAAAACAATTTGTGGTATTTTTTACTAACAAAGCCCATAAGGTCATTTATTAGACTGATTATTGATTCAGGTGTAGGTTCTAGGTTTTTATTTGCAGCTTCAATTTAGAAAAAAAAGAGATTAAAAATCAAATTTTAATTGAGTTTGTCAATCTTTTTTTTGCTTTCTGAAATATTTTTAGTAAGCATAATTTTAACTTTCACTCCTGTATATAAATTTTGTTTGAGAAAAAGGGTCGAAAGTTTTTTTTTCTATTTGATTCGGGCTTTGATGATTACGTTAAAATTATGATTAATCAATTTTTTTGCAGCCTTATAATGATTCATATTCATGATATAGATCATCATATTCAAGATTGTAGATCATATATCAATCAAGATTACATGACAACATACCCAATTCCATTATACATAATGCCATTATACCCGATGCAATTATACTCAATGCCATTTTACCCAATGCCAATGTACCCAATGCTATTATACCCAATTTCTTATGACATTTTTGTTCAGTAATCTACAAAATAGTCGTTGCTATTACACGTAAGTTTTGACAAATTCAAGCGAATAATTTAATCCCATTTTTGCTTGTGACAGTTTCATATCAAACCCCACGGGCCGCTGAGGCATGGCAGGGCCATTAAATACGTTAAAACATACGTGTAAGAGCGATTGCTAATTTGTAGTCAAATTAATGAACGAAAATAATAAACTGCATTGGGTATATTAGCATTGGGTATAATGGCATTGCGTATACTGTCCTGACACCATCAATCAAGTATGTTTAACTTTTTGTTTTTTGTCGGATTGTTTATCCTGATTTGTTATTTTGCGATATTTCAACGAAAAGTTTGCGTTGAATCAAATTTTTGAATCAAAATAAAAACTATTAAGCAAAGTTTTAAACCATTAACGCGCACAAAAGGTACATTTGACATTATTTCAAGATGCGCTTCAGTTGGATTGCATCACGTATTATGCACTTTCATCCTTACTCCCTTACTCAATTTATTTTCCCAGAATATTTTTAGTTCCTCATTATGACAGTTTGGTCATTCTATCTTTTTGCTTCATTTGCAAAAGAAAAAATTCAATTATTACTGCACTAGCAAACGATGTACTAACCAAGGAACTACCAGTCTTACCCATCACTTTCACAAAGAAGTAATAACTTGCACTAACTAGTAATAACTAGGTAGAGACAGACAACGCTAAATTAGTTTAGCTTTCTTGTCAAACGCACTTTGAGTCTGTTTTGGCTCAGACAAAACCCACCTGAGCTCTATTTTCTCAATACTATTTTGTCAATTCCAGGAAAAGTGTTACCAGAAATTGGAGAGTACCTGGTTATCAATTTCGGTTATCATTTTCACCCTCTTTGAAGTAAAGGATGTTGTTGTATCAACTTCAGCTCTGGGAATTGGGAAAAATTCGCCCCGGGATATTACATCTGCCTTAACACGGTTCTTTCTCCCTCACCTTCTCCCTCTCCCTTTTTCTCTAGGTTTTCCAGATATAATTAATTGTTGCGCTATTCGCAGTAGGGTGCATATGAATTGAGAGCTTCCTATAATGAAATTAAAATTGAAACTCTTCCCCTGTAACCTTCTAACAGCAAGCGGTGAGATGAATTGCCCGCCAAACAAAATTCAATCACTAAATCCCTCCTTACAAAGCTCCCCCAAATTAGAACCCCTGCATTGCCCAGCTCACCGTTCACTCTCCAAAAAAGAACTTGGTTGTAAAGCGACCCTTAAAGTGTAGCGCAAACCGTTTTGATTATGAACATGACAAATGCGCATTTTACTTTTTGTAAATTTTGTAAAGTAAATTTTGTTTACTTTTTGCTATATAAGACTGCTCTTTTTAGACAGTTTTTGACTCGTTAATGACCAAGCTTTACCTCTTTAATGATCAGAATATTTTCAGACATGATAAGACTTAGACAAGCGACCTCATCCGTGTAATAAATACGCACTTCACTTTGCCCTTTCACTGTCTGATCCTTAACGCACACCTCAACTTGGGCGGAAAAGCATGTATTGATTGAACCGTTGCCTAAACTTTGAAGCGGTAACATATTTTGGGGTTGCTAACTAAAATCAGAGAAGTCAGAATTCTGTGTTAAGGCGGACTTTTCAACTCCTATTTTGGTATGTAGAAAATGAGTAGTTAGCATATTAAATTGCAATCTATTTTGTCCCTCACTAGTTAAATTATTTATTTTCTCATCCATACTGGTTCCCCTTAGCTTGTTACTATTTTTCCCAAATTTCAGTCTGAAAACAACTTTCAACTTTCACCTAACTTTGCCTTAAAAAGTAATTTTATACATATTTGTGTTCATCAGACATTCCATTTTCTTTTTATGGTATAACGGGACATAAAAGTTTTCCCAATGCAGAGAAAGTAAACAAAGAGCCCTGCATGTAAACAAAGCAGAAAGAGGAGAATAGGTATTGAAAATGACCTTAAATTAGCGTTTGATTACCGCAATATTTCAATAAAACTCATTCATTCAGAGATGTTTGAACTTAAAAGCACGTGAAATGTCACCGAGAGTAAGTTCCGCTTTTCTTATTGTTTTCTATTTCATTATATCCAATTTCCTTTTTGGGCTTTTGTAAATACATTATCAGATTATGATTTTGCGGAGCTAAAAGCTTAATATTGTACTCGGGAAATGTGACCACAAAAGGGACATTGTTCAGATTTTGTCAAAAAAACTTTTGATTCCTTATCCGGCGTTGAGTTGAGGTAAAACTGTCAAATGAGCGAGCGGTAAAATTTTGTAATGAAACCACTTGCGATGAAAAAGAACGAAATGTAACACTGAAGCTGCATAATGTTCGCTTGCACAAATTGCTCCAATCCCTCTCATGTTCACTTTGGTGGAACAAAAACATACATTATTTAAATGTTTGAACTTTACAGTTTTACATTTTTTAAAAAAAAACTACTGATACTACTTTCATCACAGTATTAGTCTCATTTATATTGATTTCATTAAGAAACCACTTTTACTATTTCTAGAGTGGACCAAAGCAAGAGATCTGCGCAATATTGCATTATTTTGAGAGAAACAATTGAAAGACTCGTTATTCTTAGAAAAAAAGATTTTCTCAAAATTTGCAGAAAAAATAGCAATACGAGAAGTGATATTTTCTAAGTTCTACTGAGTAGCAGTGTTTTATTCATGTGTTTAATTTGCTGTTATTTAAGGTCCCTTAAAAAATTCCATCAACTATAATGTTTTTGAAACTTTTTTCCATAGTGCTCAGTAGAAGAAAATGTGACTACACGAAGATGATATGCAAGCGAAGACAAAAACTGTTGTTTCTTGCTGACATATAGGTTCTTAAACCTTGACATTCATTCAAAGACAATTGAATTAAACAAACTACAGTCAAAAGACAAAAACCACGAGAATTCTACATAAACGAACAACGCAAAAATAAAAATGATCAAAAGATGCAGTTATATCATTTCAACTCATACTGTTTTATGTTAAACATCAAAGTTCACAAATAAATTGCCATTAAAGTTATAGGAGATCAAAAAGCATAAAGACAAGAACAGTCCGCTTTTACAAAACAGTCTTGATTCTTCTTCACAAAAAATGAGTCTTCATTACAAAAACAGAAACTAGCATTGCCTTGATGGGTTGCAAAACTACACAACAATGGGTTGGCAAAAGAAGCTCCCAAAATAATAAAAAATTCTAAAACATTATCTGGAACACAGGTTAGTTTCAGAAGAAAAAACTCGTTTATTTTAGAATCTATTCAAATGAAACAATTGACAGAAAAAGTAAAAAGTAGATATATTAAAGTCGAATAGAATTGATAAGCCAATTGTGCGTTAAAAATTTGTATATAGCAGAAAAATGAACGCAGCATTAAAAATTTTGGACACAATATAAAACTACGATGCAGCATACTTCTCAGAAAAAAATTTTCAACGAAAAATTGTCAATCGTCAACAAATAATTTTTTTCTTTTCGTCTGAAGTATAAACCAAATTTTTCTTGCAGTAAGATTTTATGCTGCAAAACAAGCAGCTTCTAATATATGTGCTTGTTCGTAACAGCTTAACAAACATGCATTTTTCATCGCACATATTTTTGCGGTATATATTTTTAATTCTTGCAAATAACGAACCATGTTTAAAAAACTAATTGTAAAAAGTTTTAGTACTAAAATTCAACTCAGCTGAACAATTAGCATTATAAATTTTTGCAGCAAATTCAAGCAATTCCTTCTAGTAATTCAAACCTAAAATTTGGGGAAAGTGTTCTTATCATATTATAAGTGTTTCTAAAACACTCTTCGGTAGGAAAAACAATGGTTAATGAAATGCTTTTTATAATCAGATTTCACCGTAAAGGTTCAGAATAAAAAAATATTGATTGTTGAAAGTCAAACATTTTCACAGTTAACGACTAAAAATTGTTAATTTTTTGGTTTAACTTGGTTAACGGTGGAATATGGTGAGCTCCTTTCTCAAAAATTAATTATGACGCTTTAAGAGGTGCGAAGGTCAGAAACTCAATTTTTTCAAAAAGCGAACTTTTTCGCGGCAAATTCCAACCTTATAAGCAATTTATTTATTTATTTATTTATTTATAATATCCTTGTATTTTACTATTTTTGAGAAAAGTTGTTAGAAAATTTTCCGAAACTCCAGAGAGCATCAGAAATGTTTGCAATTGTTTCAGATGTTTTTTTTTGTCTTTTCAAACCTGTACATCATTGCTGAGGCATACATAATTGCCGAGAAAACATAATTGCCGAGGCATATACTGAACATAATTACCGAGGCATATATAAAAACTCTACTGTGGACTGATTCCTAAAAATAGTTGATTGTGAAAATTAGTTTTTATGTACCCTTACATTTCTGGGTGCCTTCAGAAAAGACTTGTTTACTTATCATTTTTTTGTGTCTTGTGCCGTTTTGCTTTTCAGTTTACTTAAGGTGGGAGGCGGAGATTAAAAATTGTCATTGTTAATGTAAATTGATTTTTTTTATTAGTTTTCAATAAATTTCTGGTCGGTTCATTTCAAAAGACAGTCTATTAATTTGAAACTGTTGCTTTTTGTAAGGCCTTTGTTTCCAGGTTGTTGCTACCAATTCAATCTATTCAGTTTCAGTTTTGTCTTTATTAGTTCGTATAATATGTAATCCATTATAGTTTAATTTTAATCAAAAAGATAGTTCGAGTGGTGCGTTTGAGTTTGAAATAACCAAGTTGGTCTTACTTTTTCTTCTCAAAATGAACCGCCCTGATATCACCAAAAGGGTTCCCTTCATGGACAAACAATATAAATACAAACAAATTGAGAGCGGTACGCGCCTGGTCTTGATTAATAAATGGATGATTAGTCCTATTGAGAGGCTGAAAATTAACAGGAAACCAATTTATGGCTCTGTTGAAAACCAATATTCATAACGTCACAGAATTATCATTCTGAAGTTCATATTTGCATTATTTGAGTAGAGTATTTATTCCAGGTTGAACTTTCATCCATTCATTGATAGCCAGATAGACAAATAGGCCCCCCGGGATATCATAATTAAATATAACAAGCAGAAGCATTTCCCCTTTCCAGATTCCGGAATCGTAAAATGCAATTAACTATTGAAACAAGTTTTATCATAAATTTTTTGATGGCGCAGTTAATCCGAGGGGAGTTAAAACCAAATATGGGCACCAATGCTCCATTCAATTTAGTGTTTTTTATTGACACTTTTTGAACTCGAACTCAAATGTATAAATTTCAGATGATCATTTATCTTAGCTTCAAATTTTTTAAGCAGCAAATTATTTTTCTTTGTGATGTTCGTTTGAGGAATGTTTAATATCATTTATTCTTGAGATTTCTTTATTATTAGAATTCCTAAAAATGTCTCAAGATGACACGAAGTTTCATAATTTGACTGAACAATAAAAAAGCCAAATTCATTTTTATAGATCTTCGAAGGCGGAGCACCCCTATAACACAATCAATCCACAACTACTGCAACAACTAAAAATCATCTAACCAATTTTTCAAACATGTCAAAAACTTTCAACAGCAACATAAAACACACAAATTGGTCAAAATGTGCCGCTAAATTTAGCCAGACATCAGAACCTCGACGAGCGTCCGCAATTTTGACCCCGAATAATTTGACATTATTGTTTATCGTCAGCTCAGTTTTCGCTTTTCTTCCGACTCCAACAGACGCCATTCGCCTACAAGTTCACAAAGTTGACGACAAGTCCACGAATGCCGAAGAGAAACGGAATGGTCATTCGGGTTCTGATGTGACGTCACCATTTATGTCTGGCAATAGCGTGAGCCAGTTCTTATCGCCAGAGGACACGTTGCTTTTTGTGAGTCCAGAAAAGTCCCAAATTCCGGACAGGCTCTTCTATCCCGATAGTGGTTAGTGAATTAATAAGTTAATAAGTGAAAAAATTATTAACAGTTTTTACTCTGTTAGATAACGCATTGGGTAGATAGATGTATATTTGCTCGACCCCTCTTATAAGGCAACTGAACGTTCAAAGTGTTTGCTATTCAGTCAATTACGACCAATCGATGTATCAATATATTATTGACTTAAAAATTCTGCAAAAATAAGCCTGATATAGGTCGTCTAGAAGCTATACTTTCAGCGCAAACTTGGCTAGAGAGATGAAACGTTGAACAAACTAAAAAATTGATAAAGATGAAGAATAGTGATGAATAGGACTAGGCTGGCAAGTAACAGATGGTGGTGTGGGCTTATTGCTTGTCTTTGTCAACATTCAAGCGCCGACTCCGACACTCGAGTTTTCGATGATCGGCATATGCTAAAAAGCCTTTGAAACACGTAAAACTTTTTTCCACCAAATTTCTAATTTCCAGTATTTTTCTAAATCAGAAGATTTTGTTCAGTAGTATTTAATCTAGATAGACTTTATTAAAGAACCCATTTGCACATACAGATCTGCAAATAATGGCTCTCATACAGAGTATAAAATTTATATAGTATAGAGTGGGACATGGAACAACCATTATCACGAAAGAGTATAGTCAAAACCAAAAAATTTAATTATCAATAATAAACTCATTTTGATTTGAGTCGGAATTTCTTTTCACTGCTGATAACCTTTCAGCTACTCTCACTTAAACTGATTCCGGGATTTAACTTAAATTAAATTATAATACCAGACAGAATTAAACTCTTTTGTTTGCTTCTGTTTGAGTTTGCTTCTGTTTGTTGAGACTTGGCTATTTTGTTAGGCGATTGATTTTTATTGATGACAATAGGTACAGAGATAAATTAAGCCTATGTGATCCGGTTTGGCTTATAAGTTTACCCCAACATCGGGGTTTTTAAATTCCCAGAGTGCTCAAGGAACCATTTTTATTTTTTTAAAACAAAATGAATTTTTCACTGTTGATATTAGAGAAATACCATTTTCCAAGTCATCAAAACAAATAATTAACTTGGTTACCATGACTAGGTTTATAAAACAGCAGATCACCAGTTTAACAAATCAATTTTCAACAGTTCATTTCAGTTTTCCAGATATGAAATCTATGTTTCTATTCTCCCCACTTTGGTCAGGTGAGAATAAAACTCAGTCAATTAAATTTATTTTTTATTTTTTATCAAATAACGTTTTTGTTAAGCAAACTTTGTCCATCGTTATCTTTTAAGCAGAGATACAAGTGGCATCGATTAAAAAACCTTGACAAACTGGAAGAGACATTTCTAATTTGATGATCTCTCCCGAAAAATTGAACTCTCGAAGAAAAAATTTTCACTTTGGCCTTTTCTATACGCACTCAGATCACCGAAATTCATACAAGTCTATTCACATAAACTTTGTAAACTTTGTACTCTTTTGTATACATAAGCTGAAGACCTACACTTGATTTAAGTTTCAAAGGCAAAAAAACTTCAGAATCTAGACTTTCCTCATATCAAAAAGTGGAAAAAAATGCCAGAAAAATTTGGTTGAACAACTTTGTTAAAAATTTCCTCAACAAAATTATGAATGCATTTAAATATCAAACAATTCAGAAGGTCTTAAGATCTATCAATTCTGCAGGAGACATTTCCACTTTTTAAAATTTTCGAAAAAAAACTGATATTTAAATATTTCAAAAAATTTTGGGCCTTTTTCACTCTTAAAAGGTGCTATTAAGCACTAAAAAACAGTTCAACAAATATGGAAAGATTTTTAGACATATCGTTTTTCAAATATCATGTTTTTTTTTAATAAAAACCCAAATCTAGAAATTATATTTATTACGGTGTAAGTTTCACGTGTAAGTGAAGAAATTGAAAGTTTTAAATATTACAATTTATTCATCCGAAAGAAACATTTTCTGTGCATTGTATCTATACAATTTTTCAAACAATTTTTTATTTTATCGACGAATTTTATATCTCGAGGAAAATTTTCTTGGGGAAACTATTTAATTATGCTGCTCTCAAACTACAGTACACAAGATTGTTTTCGGACATACCTTTACTTCTTGCTGTAAATTAATCATTTTAAATTATTGAATTTCGAGGTAAACTTAATAATATTGCTAAACAAGTTATTTTTATCTAGTCCAGTATAATTTTTCAGGAGTAAATTTATCAGTACGATTGTTCTTTGACGGTCACAAACATCCTTTCAATACTTTTTTTTGTTGAGAATGAAATTTTTTCCTGCTTTTGGAAAAAAATTCTGTTCAGCTGTTATTCCATATAACAGCAAAAATGAAGTTTCTCCAAGATTTTCAATTTATTGGTCTTTAGTCTGTTACTCCTTCTTTAAACGAAATCAGTGAAATGAAATGAAATTCAATGAAAAAAACTGCACGTTCTTTGCAACAATATTTTTATGCATAATGCAAAATCAAGACGTCAGAATTTTGATCTCAACATAATTTTAATCAAACTCAATACGCATCACTTTTATGTAAACGCAAAAACTAGACTATTTTTTGTTTTTTCAAAAATCTGTGAATCTAAGAAAATGAAATAACGACTTGAAACAGTAGAGGAGAAACCTGTAAGTTAAAATACAAAAATTAGAGAATATTTTTGCGATAACCAAAAGGATTTTTTCGCTCCGTTCATTCTACCATTGATATACACGTAACGTAATCCCGTAACATCGTAAACTATGTGCCAGCTCAATTATAACTACTTTCTTTCAATTGGTTGTTCCACAGACTTTTTCAACGTTCACTTTTTTCACCTTTTTGTCTTAAAGGTAAAAAAGTGAACGCTGAAAAACTGTGAAACAACCAAATGAAAGAGGACAGGGCAAATAGTTCTTTGATTTGGTTAAATAAATTTAAAAAATATTTTTTTTGCTAAAAAAGAAGTTTTAAGGTACAGTTTTTACTTTAGTGAGTCAAATTTGTTTCATCTATGTATGAAAGAGTTTGCCCTGCCATATCAGCAACTAGCTTAAGTTTCATTGTGATTCATCCGCTTTTAGTGGGTTATGTTCACTTTATTGTCTGCCTATTTTTTTTAATTTGCCCTCAAGGTACATTGAACATTTTTTTTTCAAGAAAACATTACTGTTTAACTGTATCGAAGCTCAAAACGAGGCGTTAATGATGGTGAAACATAAAACGTATGGCCATAAAATCTTAGAATTCGACATGATTATATATCTAATGACCACTACGCCCTTGTTGTAGGAGCAAGATTATCTTCAGTCTCTGTATGATTGTGTATTGGTTATAACTATTTTCTTTTCTAACTTCAAATGTTTTGGTATACGACTGGTTGGAACTGTAAGCGACCACACAGTACCCAGCCTCATTATCTTTAGAGTGAGATTATTTTTTTTACATAATTCAAAAATCAATTCAAGCTACCGTTGCGATGTCACTACTTTACGTTCCCAGTTTGTTCCACTTCAGTTCTTCAAACTTACCAAAAGGAAAAACTTTTGGTTTCCAATTGTTTTCATATTTTTGGAACGATTTGCTAATCCTTTTTTGGGTATAAAATATAACTTTTCAGTTCATTTATACAGACAAATGAATAACGCTATTCGTGGTACTTATCGTACCACAGCCTCAAGTCCCATATCCGCTATTCGCCAATACCTAATGACTTCGCATTTTTAAGCGCATTACGAAACTGCTGATGTTTGTATAAAAACTTGTGTTCAATAAAACCTTACTATTCAATGCTCTGTTGGAACCTATAGGTTGAGGAAAAAAAACCCCACGGAAAAAACCCTACTTCATTTTCGATAGGAAATAAACCACCACTTTACCATTAAAGAGCTGCGCCTTCAGCGCGTTTGGCCATGCCTCAGCGGCCCGTGGGACTTGATATGAAACTATCACAACCGAACAAATTATCACGACCAAATTCTATTTTAAAATGGGGGTTTATTTCCGTGGCGGTTTATTTCCTAGACCCGGAACCTACAATTCCACGTCCTGATTTGCACCACCGTCTTGTCACCGAACATGAATCTGTTTCCTTTTCATACTGTGAACATTTTGACATTTTTGAGATTAAGTAATCTGTAAATTTTGCGCTCAATGGTTTCTATTTGCCAGGATTAAGTGTAAACCTATTGAGCACAGGTCATCACATTCTAACTGTGGGGGAGGGGGACTGATTCGTAAAATTAATATTTGGCATAGTATGCCATTCTCTTTTTTGCACTATCGTCAAACCCTACTTGTAAAACATATTGTTGTATTTCGATACGGATACTTGAAAGCTAATTATGAGTATTATATTAAAACAAACATTTTTATTCTATACCAAGTTCTATTTCATTCTGAAATTATTAATGAGGCCAAATCTTTCCACGTGGTTTGAAAAAAGCTCTACCTTTTAATGAGCTGTTTGATTACAAAAAATTTAAACAGCCATTTCAGAAACTTCTTGATTTATACTACAGAGCTTTTAATTCCCAGTTCTTCATTCTGACGTTTTCTCAATTTTCTGTTCTATCACCGCGTCACTCCGCTACTAAACGTCGCCTTAATATTTCAATCATTATCTTCCCGTTCTTTATACCTCATTCTCTTACTGTACTCCCTGGCGCCACAGAGGAAAACTCAAAGATTTCGAAGTTCAATTTTTCGCTACTGATCATTCACATTCAATTACGTAACAATCGTGTTACACCAATTACGCAACACTATGAAAGCCAATTATCCAAATTTAGAGGCAAGCTTAGCACTCCGAAGAACCAAAAAGCCATGAATGTTAACAACGTAATTAACAGAAGGCTTGTGATGAAGAAAAGAAAAATTAGAATGTTTAGAAATGAAGCGTTTTGTTTGATCACTTTGAAATCGTCAAAACTGTACAACGTTTCGTTTTGAAGTTGTTCATTAATTATTTCCTCTTCGTTTTTATCCGAACGTGCAATGACGTTTTCCAGTTCATTAATTAGCGAAGTTACAACAAGAGTTGCGGCTTCAAAGCCAACGATGGTAATGAACCATAACTTGCAAATGACAGAATTACGCAAATATTCCACGTAAAATTTCAAGTTTTCCAACTGTTGAAACGTCAGTTTTCTAGGCTGGTGAATTGTACATTTCGGGAAACATGATTTGAGCTCATTGGCAAAAACCCATGCAAAAGGTCCGTAGAAATTTTGAGTGTCCAGAGCGCTTTGATATTTCGAACTAGTAGACAAAAATATTTTGAGGTCATCTTGGATGTCGTCATTCTTCTTGTCGCTGCCATTTACGAGCAGTTTATGATCGCATATTTGCTTTAGTATGTTGACGCTTTGAGTCATTTCAAGGTTGTTTTTGGACCATCCAAAATACATTCTCGTACCTGAAATATAATCACATCATTGAACTAATTTTTGAGAAAGAAAAAGATAGTTCAGCTAAACTAGACAATAGCTGAGGTTTCGGAGCAATGTTATCAACAGGAACCTGTAGCATTATAAGATGGCTCGTACGATATCATCCAGCCATTCAGCTAAATCTGTTCTAGTATTTGTAGCGCAACCAACCTTAAACTTTTGGCATTTTCCGCCATAATAGTCATTGCATCATTACGAGCCAGCGCCCTTTCTTTAAATAACATTGCTAATTTGTGGATTTTGGCGACAAAGGAAAAGACATTTTAGAATTACCAATAGGTGTGATTGATCACTCTTCGCCATATCCCACACGGGAAGGCCCTTTTTAAATGTATTAAGATACGTTCTGTGGAATTAAGAGGTAAATAGACCAAATGACTCACTATATTTGGTTGGGGCACTGGCTCGTTATGTCCTGGTCGATTTTGAATATTGAACAATTAAATTTGGCACTAGCAAGCCCGCATAAGCATCACAAAATCATATCCGAACAGGTTTAAAAGAATATAGGATTTTTTCGTGGCAACTCGGGTTCGAACCCTTGCCCCTCGTTTAACAGCCACAGCTCTTACCTCTTAGGCTACCGACGAGTATTTTTGGCGTGCATTACCTTATTTAACAGCAACTTTTGGTTAAGCGACAATTTTGGCCTTGCTGTGATTAAGGTGCGCTATGTTAAAGGAGCGCAATGAATTTGCATAAGACGAGCTTCTACAACCAAATCCCAAATTTATTTCCGAGCACATTATACATTCTTTTCCTCCCCTACTTGGGCTTGAAAAAAAACATTTGCAGAGCAGGCTCTTAGGCAAGATTGCGTGGGCTGCATTCTTAAGGATCGTAAAAACATGTGAACATAGGAGCGCTGATAAACAGTGCATTCAAGTGCGACTTACAATTAATATATTAGATGAGAGGGAGAGAAAGAAATGGAGAAAGAAAGAAAAGATAAAGGAATAAAAAAGAATGAAAAAAAGACATAAGTAACAAAAAAAAACAAAGAAATGAAGAGGGGAAGAAAAAGACAACCAACTCACCAATTTTTTATCCCAGTAAACGATGCATCCTTTTCCTCCACGACTCGGGATCTAACCCATGCCCCTCTCTTCACAGCCACATGCCTAATCCATTGCGCTACCGACGCCTGTTTCTGTTGTCTACTGAACTGGATACATTCGAAAAATATTGGTCGATGGCTTTTTGTCTCGCTTGTTTTTGCTAAGCCGTATGCTTAATGAGCAAAAAAACATTTGCAGATCAGGCACTTAGGCATGGTCATGTAGGCTGCATGCTTAAGAATCGTTAAAACATGTGAAGATAGGAGCGCTGTTAACCATAGCGTTCAAGTGCAACTTACATTTAATATATTAGATATAGAAGAATAAATAAGAAGGGATATAAAGAAGGGAGCAAGAACGAAAACAAGATTCACCATTTTTGAGCCAAAAAACAGAAGCTGGAGCGGTGATACACGTTGCGTTCAAGTGCGACTTACATTTAATATAACAGATGAGAGGGAGAGAATGAAATGGAGAAAGAAACAAAAGATGAAGGAATAAAGAAAGAACAAAAAGAGGATACAAGTACCAAATAAAAGCAAAGAAGTGAAGAAAGGAAGAAAAAGACAATCAACTCAACCATTTTTTATCCCAGTAAATTATAAATCCTTTTCCTCCCCTACATGGGCTCGAATACATGACCCTCGCTTCACAGCCATAGTCTAATCCCCTTGCGCTACCGAAGCCCGTTGCGGTTGTCTGTTGAATTGGCTACATACGCAAAGTTTTCGTCAATGACTTTTTTGTCTCGCTTCTTTTTGCTAAGCTGTATGCTTAATGAGCAAAACACAATTACAGATTAGACGCTTAATCGTGGTGGTGGTGTATGCTGAATGTTTAAGGGTCGTTAAACATCTGACGATAGTAGTGCTGTTAACCATTGCGCTCAAGTGCAATTTACATTCAAAATATTAGATGAGGGGGAGAGAAAAATGGAGAAAGGAATAAAAGATGAAGGAATAAATAAACAACAAAATGAATATATAAATTTAAAAAACAAAGAAACGAAGAAGGGAAGAAAAGGACAACAAAATCCCAAATTTAATTCCGAGTACATTATACATCCTTTTCCGCCCCTACTTGGGCTTGAACTCATGTCCCTCGCTTGACAGCCACAGGTATAATCCCTTGCACTACAGACGCCTGCTGCTGTTGTCAATCGGTACTGGCTACATAAGCAAAATTTTTACCAATGTCTTTTTTGTTTCGCTTGTTTTTGCTAAGCCGTATGCTTAATAAGCGAAAAAAAAACATTTTCAGAGCAGGCTCTTAGGCATGATTGTGTGGGCTGCATTCTTAAGGATCGTTTAAACATGTCAACATAGGAGCGCTGCTAAACATTGCGTTCAGGTGCGACTTACAATTAAAATATTAGATGAGAGGGAGAGAAATAAATGGAGAAAGAAAGAAAAGATAAAGGAATAAAGAAAGAACGAAAAGAAGATATAAGTAACAAAAAAACAAAGAAATGAAGAGGGGAAGAAAACGACAACCAACTCCCGAATTTTGTATCCCAGTAAACGATGCATCCTTTTCCTTCACCACTCGGGATCGAACCCAGGCCCCTCTCTTCACAGTCACAGGTCCAATCCATTGCGCTACCGACGCCTGTTGCTGTTGTCTATCCGTAGTAGCTACATACGAATGTTGGTCAATGGCTTTTTGTCTCGCTTGTTTTTGATAACACGTATGCTTAATGAGCGAAAAAACATTTACAGATCAGGCACTTAAGCATGGTCGTGTAGGCTGCATGTTTAAGGATCGCTAAAACACGTGAAGATAGGAGCGTTGCTAACCATTGCGTTCAAATGCGACTTACATTTAATATATTAGATATAGAAGAATCAATAAGAAGGGAAATATATAAGGGAGCAAGCAGGAAGCACAGTAGTGGATGAAAAACAAGATTCACCATTTATGACACAAAAAACAGAGGCAATTTCTGGCACCGACTCAGGCTCGAACCCATGCCCCTCGCTTCACAGCAACATGTCTAATCCCTTGCACTACCGACACCTGTTACTGCTGTCTCTTGAATTGGCTACATACGAAAAATATTCGTCGATAGCTTTCAGTCTCGCTTGTTTTTTCTAAGCTGTGCGCTTAATGAGCAAAAAAAACATTTGCAGATCAGTCACTTAAGCATGGTCGTGTAGGCTGAATGTTAAAGGATCGCTAAAACATGTGAAGATAGGAGCGTTGTTAACCATTGCGTTCAAGTGCGACTTACATTTAATATATTAGATAGATATAGAAGAATAAATAAGAAGGGAAATAAAGAAGGGAGCAAGAACGAAACACAGTAGTGGATGAAAAACAAGATTCACCATTTATGAGACAAAAAGCAGAGGCCATTCTTTGCACCGACTCGATCTCGAACCCATGCCCCTCGCTTCACAGCCACAGTTCGAATCCCACGCACTACCGAGGCCTGTTATTGTTGTCTATCCGTAGTGGCTACATGCGAAAATTGGTCGATCGCTTTTTTCTCGCTTGTTTTTGCTAAGCCGTATGCTTAATGGGCAAAAAAACATTTACAGATCAGGAACTAAAGCATGGTTGTATAGGCTGCATGTTAAAGGATCGTTAAAACATGTGAAGATAGGAGCGTTGTTAACCATTGCGTTCAAGTGCGACGTACATTTAAAATATTAGATATAGAAGAATCAATAAGAAGGGAATTAAAGAAGGGAGCAAGAAAGAAACACAGTAGTGGATAAAAAACAAGATTCACCATTTTAGACACAAAAAACAGAGGACATTTCTGGCACCGATTCAGGCTCGAACACATACCCCTCGCTTCACAGCCACAAGTCTAATCGCTTGCACTACCGACGCCTGTTACTGTTGTCTATCTGTTGTGGCTACATACGAAAATTGGTCGATGACTTTTTGTCTCGCTTGTTTTTGCTAAGCCGTATGCTTAATGAGCGATAAAACATTTACAGATCAGGCACTTAAACATGGTCGTGTAGTCTGCATGTTTAGAGATCGCTAAAACACGTGAAGATAGGAGCGTTGTTAACCATTGCGTTCAAGTGCGACTTACATTTAATATATTAGATTGATAAAGAAACTTATATGGTTCTATTACGCCCTTGATGGGATAAAGATTACAATGAACACCGTTTCTTTTCTTAACATCAAGGTATTAACGTTCCCTTAAATGCAAAGGCCTCATAAAACGTATTTCTAAAACGTTAATAGCACGTGGTACCATCATTGCAGCCAACATTGGTCAGGCTATGGTTAACCTGAAGCTACGGTTAAGTAAGAGCTCATCCTCACACAGACAGCTTCACGGGAGGCAGGGGATTGAACTCTCAATCATTGGCGTGTGAACCACACACCTTATATCTCTTGGCTACCACGCCACCGCTCGGCTAAACTTCTCATCTCATTTTCAACAAAGGCACCACACCAAAAAATTATCGATGATCCCGCATGAAGTATAATTCGAAAGGAGTTCTATCCTACCTAGACTATATAGCGCAACATTAGAGCAGCATATCTGCCTATTAATTCAAGTTAAGGGGAAAATACATGTAAGTTTTAAACAAAGCAGTGAAAATTTTACAGGGTCCGTAAAATTTAAACAATCAATTTATCACCGGCAATTGTGCGGGTTGAAAGGCGTTATATTTTGCATGACAACACTGTTTCAGATAAAAACGGAAATCAAGATCTTATATATTTCAAATACATTTTTGGATACCTTCAAACCATTAAACGCAGATTTTCAATATTTGTTCCCAATAGTTTTTACTGTCTTAACTGTATAGGTCTTTGATGATTCCAACAAACTAATTCCTCTTTGATCGTATATGAGACAATAGACGCGATTTCATTCACCTTCATTCCCGGAAACGTAACATTTTGTATTTAAACGATTCCGCAAAAGAATAAAGCGTCGTTACGTCACACTGTGATTTCCCATCTCCCTGTAAGACCTTTAACAGACGTCATCTCGATGTCAACAAATACCATAAGCCTTATTTTGAAACAATTGCATGCCACCTCAAGCAAGCATCAACCACAAACAAGGAGAAACAGTTAAAAGCGATTGCACATCAAGTTCGGACGCATCCTGTTCAAACTATATAGTAACTTGCCTGTCGTAAAAGCAGTCTTGAATGTCAACAAAGCAAATGAACCTACTTACGCAAAAATCAACATCAAAACCAGAAAAAAAAATTGAAAATTCATTTTTCTTCGAAAAAAGGTGTTGATAAAATTAAAAAAAACCAATCGCAACATATTGATATAAACTCGCTCTCCGAAAACATAGACGAATATTGCGAAAAAAATACCAAAGAAAAAAAAACGACTGCAAAATTCAAAATATTTTGACATTTAGCGGCGTAACAGGATATAAAAATACTTACCCACATCATACCATTTAATGTCAAAAATTACTTAAAATTGATTTTTATTCCTAAAACCGACAAAATGACCGGAAACACTAAAGCACATGAATAAAGCACCCCGGAGGATTCAAGAAATCGCTAAAAGTGTTAGCAAATGAACGGTTTTGCACTAAATAAAACAAGCTATAGGATGAAAACACCAATTAAATTCATAAATACTTTATTAAAGAGCTGAGGTCGCTTGGCTTTTACAGTGAAATCTGTTTCATTAGAACAAAAAACAACAAACAATTAAAAAACATAAATGAAACACTCAAACTGTTTTTTCGCTAAAAATAATCAAAGTCCAACCGAGCAAAAAGATTACATTATGTTTCGCTACAACCCAAATGCAAGCTGTCGTCAAAGACTAAATTAGAAGTTGACAAAAACGGTACATTCCAACAAACTAATTCCTCTTTGATCGTATATGAGACAATAGACGCGATTTCATTCACCTTCATTCCCGGAAACGTAACATTTTGTATTTAAACGATTCCGCAAAAGAATAAAGCGTCGTTACGTCACACTGTGTGATTTCCCATCTCCCTGTAAGACCTTTAACAGACGTCATCTCGATGTCAACAAATACCATAAGCCTTATTTTGAAACAATTGCATGCCACCTCAAGCAAGCATCAACCACAAACAAGGAGAAACAGTTAAAAGCGATTGCACATCAAGTTCGGACGCATCCTGTTCAAACTATATAGTAACTTGCCTGTCGTAAAAGCAGTCTTGAATGTCAACAAAGCAAATGAACCTACTTACGCAAAAATCAACATCAAAACCAGAAAAAAAAATTGAAAATTCATTTTTCTTCGAAAAAAGGTGTTGATAAAATTAAAAAAAAAACCAATCGCAACATATTGATATAAACTCGCTCTCCGAAAACATAGACGAATATTGCGAAAAAAATACCACAAAAGAAAAAAAACGACTGCAAAATTCAAAATATTTTGACATTTAGCGGCGTAACAGGATATAAAAATACTTACCCACATCATACCATTTAATGTCAAAAATTACTTAAAATTGATTTTTATTCCTAAAACCGACAAAATGACCGGAAACACTAAAGCACATGAATAAAGCACCCAGGAGGATTCAAGAAATCGCTAAAAGTGTTAGCAAATGAACGGTTTTGCACTAAATAAAACAAGCTATAGGATGAAAACACCAATTAAATTCATAAATACTTTATTAAAGAGCTGAGGTCGTTTGGCTTTTACAGTGAAATCTGTTTCATTAGAACAAAAAACAACAAACAATTAAAAAACATAAATGAAACACTCAAACTGTTTTTTCGCTAAAAATAATGAAAGTCCAACCGAGCAAAAAGATTACATTATGTTTCGCTACAACCCAAATGCAAGCTGTCGTCAAAGACTAAATTAGAAGTTGACAAAAACGGTACATTCTGAAGTTAGATTTAAAGCCGCAGCACTGGTTACTTTTACTGATTTACCCACAATACCCATGCAGAATACATTAACAGCTGGCGACTAGCACACAAATTCAGCCACTGAGTGTCACCAGTCACCAGAAAAGTGGCTCTTTCTTCACTTGCCGAGTGCTAAGGTGACAAACATTTGTCGACGACGGAAAATTTGAAAAAATACGATAACTCGATAGGTAAATTAAAACGCAAAAACTGGAAAAAATAAGGACTTTACTGCCAACATCTTTGGGCACCAAAAGCCTTTGACGGTGATAAAAAAGTGCACGTCCCTATAAATTCAAAAAGCCGAAAAACATGGATATTGAAAACTACTGTTGTCAAAACCGTTTAAAATTGTACTATTTAATGTAATAAAACAAATATTGTTACCCAACTACACTAAGCAACAAAATGTCAAAAAGCGTCAAGGCATAATAATAACAACAAAAGAAGGCACAATTAAAGAAATCACTCAAAATGTTTGAAAATAAATGATCTCTCAGAAGAAACATTAGGCGCGAACTGAAAAAATTAGATAAAATTTAAATTCCTCATCATAGGGCCACTGATATCTGTTATCAGTTCAGTTGAACCCTGTTTGAAAGAAAAACACAAAACAAACAATTACGACGAAACACTATCGCGAAGCTAAAGAGTCTCAAGGTAAAAGAACCTTTAGATGCAAAGTATAACCAATAAAGAGATTCAATTTTAATTCTAAAGCAGAGGTCACCTGTTAGTAAAGAGATTAAGATCAAAGTCAGCAAAAAACGAAAATTTGAAAGAGCTAAATTCAAAAACTCATAACCCACTAAAAATTAAAATATAAAGTATCAATTGAAATTCAATGAGATCTGTGAAAAAAGACAAAAACAAGACTAGTCAAAGAACATCAGGTAAAACCAAATCAAAATCTAATAACCGAAAATGAATAGATTCTCCGAGGCAAAAACACAGGTAATGTCCCAATTATGCGACTAAGTGATAAGAGAATAAAAACTGCGGCTAAAACTCAATTATTAACGTATATATTTTTTAAATGAAACACAGTGTTAAAGTCACAAAAGTCAACTTCACCAATCTCCAATCACCAATCTCTTGATTCGCTAGACTTTATTTCAAAATTTATGCTTTAGAGTTACACACTTTGCGGCTTCACTTACTGTGCGAGCGTGATTGCATTCCTACTCATTGACATCAAAATCATTGACATCAAACCAAAATTTGAAACAGCTCTTTAAAAGATAGTACCCAATAGAATTCAAAAGCTTTGAACAAAAAATAGCCACAATGAGATCAATAGTATCCTTCCCGCCTCGAACGGTTTGCAAATGCACTAAATAAAACAAGCTATAGGCTGAAAACACCAATTAAATTGATAAATACTTCATTAAAGAGCTGAGGTAGCTTGGCTCTTACAGTGAAATCTGTTTCATTAGAACAAAAAACAACAAACAACTATTTAATGTACTATTTATTGTAATAAAACAAATATTGTTTCCCAACTACACTTAGCAATAAAATGTCAAAAAACGTCAAGGCATAATAATAACAAAGGAAGGCACAATTAAAGACACTCAAAATGTTTGAAAATAAATGATCTCTCAGAAAAAACGTTAGGCGCGAACTGAAAAAATTAGATAAAATTTAAATTCCTCATCATAGGGCCACTGATATCTGTTATCAGTTCAGTTAAACCCTGTTTGAAAGAAAAACAGAAAACTAACAATTAGGACGAAACACTATCGCGAAGCTAAAGAGTCTCAAGGTAAAAGAACCTTTAGATGAAAAATATAACCAATAAAGAGATTCAATTTTAATTCTAAAGCAGAGGTCACCTGTTAGTAATGAGTAAAATTTGAAAGAGCTAAGTTCAAAAACTCAAAACCCAATAAAAATTAAAATATAAAGTATCAATTGAAATTCAATGAAATCTGTGAAAAAAGACAAAAACAAGACTAGTCAAGGAACATCAGGTAAAACCAAATCAAAATCCAATAACCGAAAAAAATGAATAGATTCTCCGAGGCAAAAACACAGGTAATGTCCCAATTATGCGACTAAGTGATAAGAGAATAAAAACTGCGGCTAAAACTCAATTATTAACGTACATATTTTTCAATGAAACACAGTGTTAAAGTCACAAAAGTCAACTTCACCAATCTCCAATCACCAATCTCTTGATTCGCTAGATTTTATTTCAAAATTTATGCTTTAGAGTTACACTTTGGGGCTTCACTTACTGTGCGAGCGTGATTGCATTCCTACTCATTGACATCAAAATCATTGACATCAAACCAAAATTTGAAACAGCTCTTTAAAAGATAGTACCCAATAGAATTCAAAAGCTTTGAACAAAAAATAGCCACAATGAGATCAATAGTATCCTTCCCGCCTCGAACGGTTTGCAAATGCACTAAATAAAACAAGCTATAGGCTGAAAACACCAATTAAATTGATAAATACTTCATTAAAGAGCTGAGGTAGCTTGGCTTTTACAGTGAAATCTGTTTCATTAGAACAAAAAACAACGAACGACTATTTAATGTACTATTTATTGTAATAAAACAAATATTGTTTCCCAACTACACTAAGCAATAAAATGTCAAAAAACGTCAAGGCATAATAATAACAACAAAGGAAGGCACAATTAAAGACACTCAAAATATTTGAAAATAAATGATCTCTCAGAAAAAACATTAGTTCAGTTGAACCCTGTTTGAAAGAAAAACAGAAAACTAACAATTACGACGAAACACTATCGCGAAGCTAAAGAGTCAAGGTGAAAGAACCTTTAGATGAAAAGTATAACCAATAAAGAGATTCAATTTTAATTCTAAAGCAGAGGTCACCTGTTAGTAATGAGTAAAATTTGAAAGAGCTAAATTCAAAAACTCATAACCCAATAAAAATTAAAATATAAAGTATCAATTGAAATTCAATGAGATCTGTGAAAAAAGACAAAAACAAGACTAGTCAAAGAACATCAGGTAAAACCAAAACAAAATCCATTAACCGAAAAAAATGAATAGGTTCTCCAAGGCAAAAACACAGGTAATCTCCCAATTATGCGACTAAGTTAAAAGAGAATAAAAACAGCGGCTAAAACTCAATTATTAACGTATATATTTTTAAATGAAACACAGTGTTAACGTCACAAAAGTCAACATCGACCCATTGATCGATTCAATCAATGAGCACTAATAGAGCACATAAAACAACTTTAGTAGGATTCGCCAGAAAACCAAAAAAACCGCGAAAACAGAATTGAGGTTGCCGCACGTGAAAAAAAACCTTAACAAATTT
Source organism: Convolutriloba macropyga (assembly GCF_964194025.1). Lineage (NCBI taxonomy): Eukaryota > Metazoa > Xenacoelomorpha > Acoela > Convolutidae > Convolutriloba > Convolutriloba macropyga. The sequence continues at coordinate 68,657,166 of NC_134468.1, forward strand.
TCTTCTGTCACCAATCTCTTGATTCGCTAGATTTTATTTCAAAATTTATGCTTTAGAGTTACACACTTTGGGGCTTCACTTACTGTGCGAGCGTGATTGCATTCCTACTCATTTACATCAAAATCATTGACATCAAACCAAAATTTGAAACAGCTCTTTAAAAGATAGTACCCAATAGAATTCAAAAGCTTTGAACAAAAAATAGCCACAATGAGATCAATAGTATCCTTCCCGCCTCGAACGGTTTGCAAATGCACTAAATAAAACAAGCTATAGGCTGAAAACACCAATTAAATTGATAAATACTTCATTAAAGAGCTGAGGTAGCTTGGCTTTTACAGTGAAATCTGTTTCATTAGAACAAAAAACAACAAACAACTATTTAATGTACTATTTATTGTAATAAAACAAATATTGTTTCCCAACTACACTAAGCAATAAAATGTCAAAAAACGTCAAGGCTAATAACAACAACAAAGGAAGGCACAATTAAAGACACTCAAAATGTTTGAAAATAAAAGATCTCTCAGAAGAAACATTAGGCGCGAACTGAAAAAATTAGATAAAATTTAAATTCCTCATCACAGGGCCACTGATATCAGTTCAGTTGAACCCTGTTTGAAGAAAAACAGAAAACTAACAATTACGACGAAACACTATCGCGAAGCTGAAGAGTCTCAAGGTAAAAGAACCTTTAGATGAAAAGTATAACCAATAAAGAGATTCAATTTTAATTCTAAAGCAGAGGTCACCTGTTAGTAATGAGTAAAATTTGAAAGAGCTAAGTTCAAAAACTCAAAACCCAATAAAAATTAAAATATAAAGTATCAATTGAAATTAAATGAGATCTGTGAAAAAAGACAAAAACAAGACTAGTCAAAGAACATCAGGTAAAACCAAATCAAAATCCAATAACCGAAAAAAATGAATAGATTCTCCGAGGCAAAAACACAGGTAATGTCCCAATTATGCGACTAAGTGATAAGAGAATAAAAACTGCGGCTAAAACTCAATTAATAACGTATATATTTTTTAAATGAAACACAGTGTTAAAGTCACAAAAGTCAACTTCACCAATCTCCAATCTCTTGATTCGCTAGATTTTATTTCAAAATTTATGCTTTAGAGTTACACACTTTGGGGCTTCACTTACTGTGCGAGCGTGATTGCATTCCTACTCATTGACATCAAAATCATTGATATCAAACCAAAATTTGAAACAGCTCTTTAAAAGATAGTACCCAATAGAATTCAAAAGCTTTGAACAAAAAATAGCCACAATGAGATCAATAGTATCCTTCCCGCCTCGAACGGTTTGCAAATGCACTAAATAAAACAAGCTATAGGCTGAAAACACCAATTAAATTGATAAATACTTCATTAAAGAGCTGAGGTAGCTTGGCTTTTACAGTGAAATCTGTTTCATTAGAACAAAAAACAACAAACGACTATTTAATGTACTATTTATTGTAATAAAACAAATATTGTTTCCCAACTACACTAAGCAATAAGCTGTCAAAAAACGTCAAGGCTAATAACAACAACAAAGGAAGGCACAATTAAAGACACTCAAAATGTTTGAAAATAAAAGATCTCTCAGAAGAAACATTAGGCGCGAACTGAAAAAATTAGATAAAATTTAAATTCCTCATCACAGGGCCACTGATATCAGTTCAGTTGAACCCTGTTTGAAAGAAAAACAGAAAATTAACAATTACGACGAAACACTATCGCGAAGCTGAAGAGTCTCAAGGTAAAAGAACCTTTAGATGAAAAGTATAACCAATAAAGAGATTCAATTTTAATTCTAAAGCAGAGGTCACCTGTTAGTAATGAGTAAAATTTGAAAGAGCTAAGTTCAAAAACTCATAACCCAATAAAAATTAAAATATAAAGTATCAATTGAAATTCAATGAGATCTGTGAAAAAAGACAAAAACAAGACTAGTCAAAGAACATCAGGTAAAACCAAATCAAAATCCAATAACCGAAAAAAATGAATAGATTCTCCGAGGCAAAAACACAGGTAATGTCCCAATTATGCGACTAAGTGATAAGAGAATAAAAACTGCGGCTAAAACTCAATTATTAACGTATATATTTTTTAAATGAAACACAGTGTTAAAGTCACAAAAGTCAACTTCACCAATCTCCAATCACCAATCTCTTGATTCGCTAGATTTTATTTCAAAATTTATGCTTTAGAGTTACACTTTGGGGCTTCACTTACTGTGCGAGCGTGATTGCATTCCTACTCATTGACATCAAAATCATTGACATCAAACCAAAATTTGAAACAGCTCTTTAAAAGATAGTACCCAATAGAATTCAAAAGCTTTGAACAAAAAATAGCCACAATGAGATCAATAGTATCCTTCCCGCCTCGAACGGTTTGCAAATGCACTAAATAAAACAAGCTATAGGTTGAAAACACCAATTAAATTGATAAATACTTCATTAAAGAGCTGAGGTAGCTTGGCTTTTACAGTGAAATCTGTTTCATTAGAACAAAAAACAACAAACAACTATTTAATGTACTATTTATTGTAATAAAACAAATATTGTTTCCCAACTACACTAAGCAATAAACTGTCAAAAAACGTCAAGGCTAACAACAACAACAAAGGAAGGCACAATTAAAGACACTCAAAATGTTTGAAAATAAAAGATCTCTCAGAAGAAACATTAGGCGCGAACTGAAAAAATTAGATAAAATTTAAATTCCTCATCACAGGGCCACTGATACCAGTTCAGTTGAACCCTGTTTGAAAGAAAAACAGAAAATTAACAATTACGACGAAACACTATCGCGAAGCTGAAGAGTCTCAAGGTAAAAGAACCTTTAGATGAAAAGTATAACCAATAAAGAGATTCAATTTGAATTCTAAAGCAGAGGTCACCTGTTAGTAATGAGTAAAATTTGAAAGAGCTAAGTTCAAAAACTCATAACCCAATAAAAATTAAAATATAAAGTATCAATTGAAATTCAATGAGATCTGTGAAAAAAGACAAAAACAAGACTAGTCAAAGAACATCAGGTAAAACCAAATCAATATCCATTAACCGAAAAAATGAATAGGTTCTCCAGGGCAAAAACACAGGTAATCTCCCAATTATGCGACTAAGTTAAAAGAGAATAAAAACTGCGGCTAAAACTCAATTATTAACGTATATATTTTTTAAATGAAACACAGTGTTAGCGTCACAAAAGTCAACATCGACCCATTGATCGATTCAATCAATGAGCACTAATAGAGCACATAAAACAACTTTAGTAGGATTCGCCAGAAAACCAAAAAAACCGCGAAAACAGAATTGAGGTTGCCGCACGTGAAAAAAAACCTTAACAAAATTTCTTCTGTCACCAATCTCTTGATTCGCTAGATTTTATTTCAAAATTTATGCATTAGAGTTACACACTTTGGGGCTTCACTTACTGTGCGAGCGTGATTCCATTCCTACTCATTGACATCAAAATCATTGACATCAAAACAAAATTTGAAACAGCTCTTTAAAAGATAGCACCCAATAGAATTCAAAAGCTTTGAAGGAAAGATAGCCACAATGAGATCAATAGTATCCCTCCCGCCTCGAACGGTTTGCAAATGCACTAAATAAAACAAGCTATAGGCTGAAAACACCAATTAAATTGATAAATACTTTATTAAAGAGCTGAGGTCACTTGGCTTTTACAGTGAAATCTGTTTCATTAGAACAAAAAACAACAAACAATTAAAAACAAAAATGAAAAACTCAAACTGTTTTTCTCTAAAAATAATCAAAGTCAAACCTAGCAAAAACAATATATTATGTTTCCCTAAAATCCAAAAGCAAGCTGTCGTCCAAGACTAAATTAGAAGTCGACAAAAACGGTACATTCTGAAGTTAGATTTAAAGCCGCAGCACTAGTTACTTTTACTGATTTACCCACAATACCCATGCATAATACATTAACAGCTGGCGACTGGCACACAAATTCAGCCATTGAGTGTCACCAGTCACCAGAAAAGCGGCACTTTCTTCACTTGCCGAGTGCTAAGGTGACAAACATTTGTCGACGACGGAAAATTTGAAAAAATACGATAACTCGATAGGTCAATTAAAACGCAAAAACTGGAAAAAATAAGGACTTTACTGCCAACATCTTTGGGCACCAAAAGCCTTTGACGGTGAATAAAGTGCACGTCCCTATATATTCAAAAAGCCGAAAAACATGGAAATTGAAAACTACTGTTGTCAAAACCGTTTAAAATTGTACTATTTAATGTAATAAAACAAATATTGTTTCCCAACTACACTAAGCAGCAAAATGTCAAAAAGCGTCAAGGCATAATAATAACAACAGAAGAAGGCACAATTAAAGAAATCACTCAAAATGTTTGAAAATAAATGATCTCTCAGAAAAAACGTTAGGCGCGAACTGAAAAAATTAGATAAAATTTAAATTCCTCATCATAGGGCCACTGATATCTGTTATCAGTTCAGTTAAACCCTGTTTGAAAGAAAAACAGAAAACTAACAATTAGGACGAAACACTATCGCGAAGCTAAAGAGTCTCAAGGTAAAAGAACCTTTAGATGAAAAATATAACCAATAAAGAGATTCAATTTTAATTCTAAAGCAGAGGTCACCTGTTAGTAATGAGATTAAGATCAAAGTCAGCAAAAAACGAAAATTTGAAAGAGCCAAATTCAAAAACTCATAACCCACTAAAAATTAAAATATAAAGTATCAATTGAAATTCAATGAGATCTGTGAAAAAAGACAAAAACAAGACTAGTCAAAGAACATCAGGTAAAACCAAATCAAAATCCATTAACCGAAAAAAATGAATAGGTTCTCCAAGGCAAAAACACAGTTAATGTCCCAATTATGCGACTAAGTGATAAGAGAATAAAAACTGCTGCTAAAACTCAATTATTAACGTATATATTTTTTAAATGAAACACAGTGTTAAAGTCACAAAAGTCAACTTCACCAATCTCCAATCACCAATCTCTTGATTCCCTAGATTTTATTTCAAAATTTATGCTTTAGAGTTACACACTTTGGGGCTTCACATACTGTGCGAGCGTGATTGCATTCCTACTCATTGACATCAAAATCATTGACATCAAACCAAAATTTGAAACAGCTCTTTAAAAGATAGCACCCAATAGAATTCAAACGCTTTGAACGACAGATAGCCACAATGAGATCAATAGTATCCTTCCCGCCAATTCCCGTGTATTTTAAAAACGTCATTGTCTATAAAAACTATCAAACAAATCGAAAAAATAGTATGAAATGACGCTGATCAAAATTGTCTTAAATCGACTTAAATCAGCGAAATGTCGAAGCTTGTGTTCCAAATTGTTCTGCCAGACAGCAGTGGTTTAACTAGGCCTCGTATTAACTGATGAAGACAATCAGTGCTCTTAGGAAGTATAGGCAGTTTTATATCAATTCAATGATTTGATAGTTTTTATGAAAACAAAGTTATCCACCTACAAGATCCACCTCAACAAACTCGTTTCATCTTCAAAAAATTATAAAAATAATTATCATTGGTCCCATTATTTAGTTTAGCAAATTAAAACAAAGTTTGATTCAAAAGTTTCAAAAAGGGAACAAAAATAAGCCACAATGTTCTCTAATCACCGATAACTCCTGCAAAAAACGAAACTCGAAAAGAAACTCTTTAATTACATATTCTGCGCTTGACAATCTTTTTGATGATACCACTCATCTTTCAACGATAAATTTATCGATCAAAAGCAGTTGATCATATAGTTCCTCAGCTCACTAACTGAAGTCGGAACAAAAAAGTTAGCATTATTTTTTCAATAAAAAGAATTCCGAACATCGTCACCTCCAAAAATTGCATAAAATGGTTACAAAGATGTTTTGACCTGCAAACAACCGGTGGAGTTCTCTATCTAACAAAACAAACAACATAAGATGAAACTGATGGATTAGTGTCGAAAGGTTTGATCAATGTTTTTAGTATGAGTGCGTTAGTTATTATCAGAGATGGCATAAGTAAGTTAAGAATTAACAAAAACAAGCAGGAGGTGACCATTATATCATACAGAAATAAATCATTGACGTTTTTCACATAATACACTTGAAAGAATTTTAACGAAAGAATGGACAAAAAACTCTTTCCGAACAAAACTCAACCACTAACTAGCTAGAAACTGATTTTGATTGAAAACTTTGGGAAATCTTTGAGAGTAATTTTATCATCTCACCATGTTGGGCTTTCAATTGTTTGTCAAAACAAAATTTGCCAAATAACAAAAATTGTGAAACGGCGGAAAGAATGACAATTTTTCTATGAACTCTTACATATATGAAACAATTGTACGCGCGCTTAAGGGTGTAAGTACCTGTTTTTCAATCAGCAGATTTTAAAGTCAAGGAACCCTCGTTCGATTTACTAATTTAAACCGGTGAAAGAATGGTTTTAGAAATAGCAGAAAGATGTTCAAAATTTGAATACATTCGCGTTGTTGTTAAAACAAAACAAGGCATTGTTCGTTTTTTCATATTAAAAGTCTGAGCCTCTTTCAGGGAAAGATTCTGAATGTAATGAATTGCAAACATAACTCAGTTCTAAGAAATTGATCACCTAAATCAGCCGAAATCAAGGTTAATTTTACGAACTGAATTTGATTTTAGTGAGTCAAGATGAACTGTATGAACTAATGGGACAAGAACGAGAAAGGAACCAACAACCGCGACATTTTTCAGCCCAAGAACTTCTAGGACTTAGCGAAAAGATCCTCAATAAATACGCAGCTGCCAAAGCACACCTCAGATCAACTTCAGCCGCCGCATCTTCGTCAATTCCTCATGAAAAACGGAACAGTCAAGCGGACGATATTTGGTACACGTTCTGAACGTCTTCAAACATTCAAAATTAATCCACCCGGAAAAACAATCAAGCCAATCAAGTCGAAAAACATGCTCCATCAAGACCTCATCAAACTTTGGCAAGCAGCAAAATACCTTTTCTTCTTTTGAAAGAGAATGTTTATTGGTTGAAAGTTAATTCATAATAGCTATCATCAAATAGGTACGCCAAATTTTGATAATGTGAAGCAGCAAAAAAAATTAAACGTTTGAACAAAAATCGATTTTCAATTCAAGCCAAAACAAGGATTTTCTGCTCAGCTTAGTGAGCAGTAATGGAATAATATAGTTTACCTTAACTTAATTGGGTTCATGAACGAAAAAAACCTGACACATGATGGAAAGGGCTGCGTCACTAAAGAAATAGATAAATTGAACGAGGCGCGGTGGCTTCAACAAGACACGTCAAATGGGGTGACCTGACAATAGATCGAAAAGACAACAGATCGAAAACAGAAAAGTTGGGACAATAGATCGAAAATCAATCTCTATTCTTATGGTTGAAATTGAGCATTATTTGCGGGCTGCAATATCATTACCACATTATGGCCATGCCTCGCGAGCCATGGCCACGCCTTAGCGGCCCGTGGGAATTGATATGAATCTATCACAACCGAACAAAATATCACATCAGAAATTGTTATATGCTGTTTAATAAATGAGCGCTCAAATCTGATTGGGCAAAACGGAACTTAAACAATTTAATTTTCGATCTATTATCCCAATTTTTGCATTCGATCTGTTGTATTTCGATCTATTGTCCTAGCACCGTCAAATGGATAGTTAGATTTCGTAGAACGTAAATATTGTTAAGAAACAGAAAAAAGCCATCCACGTTTTTGACAACTGTCTACCAAACGAAGAGATAGTAAATTCGATTACATCACATACTTCGAAAAATAACTGGCAGATGAGTTTTAGAAAAATTGTTACAAACTCAAACCACTAAATGAATTGAATAACGCCGCATTTAAAAGCCGACGCAACCTGCCATTAATAAGACTACGGTACAACAAAAGCAGCAAAATTAATTGCAGCAACAAAAATTCAATATCTTTTTCTTTAAAAAAAGTTAGAAACTCAAACCACAAAATAAACAAAAAATGCTGCATTAGAAAGCCGATGCAACCTGCCATTAATAAAACTATCGATCAAGAAAAACAGCAAACAAACAACAAAAACATTACAAATATTCAATATCTTTTTTAAAAAAACGTTATAGAATAAAACAATGAAATAAACGAATAATGCCGCATTAGAAAGCCGATGCAACCTGCCATTAATGAAACTATCGAACAAGAAAAACAACAAACTAAAACAACAACAAAAACATCAATTACAGTAAAATTCAATATCTATTTTTTTAAATAACACTTAGTAACAAATTCGAATGAACAGCAGATAAAACATTAATTAATCAAACTAACTTGCACTTCAATAGAAAGCACAACCCGCCAGTCAAGATAAAAATAAGAACAAGGGGCATAGTTGAAGATCACTTAAATTTTATGGAACCAAATCAATTCAAAAGGAATAAAAACCATTAACTTTCAACACAAAAATATTAAACAAACTCACAAATATCTCTTAGGAAGCCAATCAGATTTTTCTGGTGAGACTGACTCATATGACTATACAACATGAGAAACTCAAAGATTCACGAACAATCACACAATTACAGTGCTGAAGCCTCGATGGCTTCAGCACTGTAATTGTGTGATTGTTCGTGAATCTCAACCATTGAACATAAGTTGAATTAACCATTGAACATAAGTTGAAAATTAACCATTGAACATAAGTTGAAAATATTATTTGTTCACTATGGCCTCATTTAAACATCAAAGAGGCCTATGCTTAAATAGACTAGGTCAAAAGACAACAAAAAGAACCAAAAATATTAACCGGTATTGAAAACTCATAAAATTTTACAAGAAAGGACAGTTTCAAGTCATTAACCCAATAGTTAACACAAACATCCAATAGAGAGAGATCGATGGTTTCTTCACGAGAAAGTGAACTGGCCCTATCGATACTGCGCAACAGTTAAAAAACCGATACTGAGGAAGAACAAAAAAGAAGAGTTCAACAATACATTGATATTGAAAACAAACGAATTCAAAGAAATGAACACCATTAGCTTTCTATTGAAGGCGTCAAATGGATTGCATTAAAGCTCAATAGGAAGCTATTGAAACATGTCATTATTCAGAATATGTTATATGCCTACAAAAAGAACAACAAATACATGCACAAATCAAAATATCAATAAAAATTTTGCAAAGAACAGCTTCGAAGCCATTAAAACCATTTTCACTGGAAATGGAACAATAGCAGCATTCAGGTCTTGATTTTTGCTGACGCGCTAACCAGTACTTTGTTTCCGGATTACATACTGCGCGTCAAATATCAGACATAACGGTCAGACGAAAAATCTGTGATACAAAAAAGTACACAAATCTGCATTTCATGGGCTTGAACATGATAGCACTCACAATTTTCCAGGATGCGTTGAACAATTTTCGATTTCACACAGAGAAAAAACCAGCCTCGCCGAAAAATTTTGCTATTTCTATAGAAATATTGGATTCAAATTTTGATGTTCGCTGACGCGCTAACCCGTCCGTTTTTCCAAATTACATACCGTTCGTGACGGCAACGCTAGCGAACAGCTGTCAGCTAGCGCTCGCGTAGTTTAGGTCCAACTACTCCTATTAGATATCAATACCTATAATAATTACTGTCGTGCGAGAATGCAAGAGCTTAAAAAGTTAAATTTCCGTCCGTTTGAAACAAAATACTTATCGTCGATTTAAACTGCCGCTATTTGACTGTTACTCGTTTCAATGTATCAATATCGTTCATTCCAAATCTAAGTCGAATCTGATATCACACTCATAATGGGCTCATAGGAAGCTATTTTGACACCAATAAAGTCAATTTATAATTATACCAGTAAAAATAAAATTTTCATTTTTAATGGTTTATTTAGACCTACTTTTTTGTTTTCTCCAAAAAATTTCGAGCCCATTTTTCAGTTGAGTTCTCAAAATTGCATTTTTGGGCATTGCGATTACATTTTTTTATCGCTGACAAAAATGAAACGTCCACCCCCCCCCCCCCCCCCCCCCCCCCCAGCCTATCCGCTAATTAGTCAACTGAAAATAAAAACTAGGCGCTAAGCATAAACGTGAGCTTTCATGTCATTTAATTGAGTTTCAAGCGCCAAGGTATCAACAAACAAGCCTAATTGCCACCAGAATGGCCATTTCTCGACTCCGCTGACTCTTAGCTCTGCCATTATGTCTACTCGAACAATAATACAAGTTCCCGATTTTTTAATATCTCACTTTTTTTCAATTAGTTGGAAAAGTTATTTGTTCAAATTGTGAAAGTTGAAAATATTAGACAGGGGCTAAATGAAACAGATAAACGATTTTACAATGAAAAAAGCAAAATTATTGATCAGATTAAGTGACAAGACAGCAATAAGTACAACAAATACCAGCAAAACGTAAAATTTACTTGAATTTCTTGGAAACGAACTGCGTATAAATCATAGAAAGAAATAGCTATGCAATGAAACGATTGAAACGATTAATATATGCATTCTGAGCACTAGATGAGACCTGTCGTTCATGACATGAAGATATAAGACTAATTGAACAACAAAAACTAGCAAACTCGAAAATTCGATGAAATTTTTTGAACATTTAGTGTCATGGTCAGAGAAAGCATAAACTTTTAACAGTAAAAACTAAACGGATTAAAATAGGGGCTATAAGCAAAATATGAGGCCTGTCCCTAATTAAATTAAATGATAGGACAAAATTTACACATTATTAGCCAAACTCGAAAATTCATCTATAATTTTCGGGAACAATTAGCGGCCAAGTCATGAAAACTAATAGCCATGAAACAATAAGAAGGTTCATTTATGCCTCATTAGCGACAAATGACTCTTGTAATTAATGATACTAAGTGCCAAGACAACAGAAAAAAGAAAAACTGCAAAAATCAAATATTCACTAATAATTTATGACACCAATTAGTTAATGAAATCAAATAATTATAAAACGGACCGTTATTTCATTTATGCCTCATTAGCGACAAATGACTCTTGTAATTAATGATACTAAGTGCCAAGACAACAGAAAAAAGAAAAACTGCAAAAATCAAATATTCACTAATAATTTATGACACCAATTAGTTAATGAAATCAAATAATTATAAAACGGACCGTTATAATTTTCGAGAACAATTAGCGGCCAAGTCATGAATACTAATAGCCATGAAACAATAAGAAGGTTCATTTATGCCTCATTAGCGACAAATGACTCTTGTAATTAATGATACTAAGTGCCAAGACAACAGAAAAAAGAAAAACTGCAAAAATCAAATATTCACTAATAATTTATGACACCAATTAGTTAATGAAATCAAATAATTATAAAACGGACCGTTAATGAAATCAAGCAAATTGTGAAACGGCGCAATTAAAAGACAGACTCATCACATTAATAGCACTCAAGAGACGAAGCAGTAAAAACCGCAATCAAATTACCGCACGTAAAATTTGCTTTCAAAAACAGAAAAATTGTCCGCAGAGCGAATTCTTACTCCAGTTAAAAGGCACCTGGAAAAATTCACAGTTCAAGCCTACTAGCTTTTCGCTCACTTTACAACTCAAAAATTTAACTCAAAAACCGCCAAATTGTTCAAACACCAATTTCTCACTCCATTTTAAATTTCGGAAAAAGTCACGCCGCAAATCTAATCGACTATTCGCTCCCTTTACTATTTCAGTTTGACCGATATCACCACCCTAATTCGAATTCTCACTGAAGTGAAAAAGCCGAAAAAAATGTGGGCGTCTTAAAAAACATCCGGAAGACTCCGGAACAGACTCAAAGAAGACATTCATTAGGGACCGAGCTAACAATTAACTAAATGGATTGAGCCTGTTAATAAATTCACTATTCTTATTCAAACAGAGGAAAAAGAACGCGATAAGAGCCAAAACTGATATCTGGAACAAAATTTGATCAAATTCAATCACAAGATGCGACTCCGAAACAACAATAGGCGAAAAGACATACAATAGTAATCAGTCAATAAATGAATACCATCTGATAAATAAAACAAACAAACAAACAAACATAGCTGGCAGATTACCAGAAAATAGCTGGCAGAACAACAGAAAATGTTACATTTTGATTATGAATCTCTCAAAGTTATTGCTGCTTCTAATAGCTGTTCTCAAACATCGTTAAATTAGGGAGACACATTCAAAACACCCATTAGCTTAATTGAAGGGGGTGGCAGGCAACGGTAGGAGGGTGGTTTGTCGGATCGATATTACCAATTTAAAACATAAACCGACTAATGTCGGAAGAATTGCTCTCGAACGAGAGGCAAGGAAATTTAATTCAGGGGGCATAGCCTAGATAAATTTATTCTTTATGGTTGCAAAAAAAGTTGACTACGCCAGGATTCGAACAATTGACCTCCCAATCCCTCACTAGAAGCACTGTCCACTGCGCTATCAGGATCTTAACTTTGCTGCAATCGATTTCGAGAAGTCAAAAAATGTTCCAGAAGAAAAGCAAAAAACGGTCAGGCAAAAAATTTGCAAAAAAAGAGACCAACACGTATACAATAATTGCTAAGAACTGCATTTAATAATTGTTCGAAAGCATTTAATAATGTAGTTCACAAAAACAGCCCTAAATAACCTTGAAGTGTCAACGCTTAGTAGTAATAAACTAGATTTAATAGTGAGTAAGAAAATGTAGTGGGAAAAAAATACCCGAAGTAGGCAAAACATTTAAAACAGAAACCAAACTGGGCCATCATTTGATTAAAATTGCCCCATTTTGTTTCAGAATAAAACTCATAAAGATCTACCGAATCGAAAGACAATCTAAACCACTTGAACAACTGAATTCAACTAAAAACCACAGATGCCATAAAAATTGATGAAGTTTACAAAAGCTGCCTACAAAGTCCAACCGGACAAAAACGCAGAAATAGGAATAGGGTAGAAATGGGAGAGTTGGACGAGAGCGGGGTCCAAATCGGTGCAATGGGAAATTGGGGAAGGAGGGGGGGGGGGTTGGTGAAAGAAGGGGCCACATTTTTTCGGTGACCCGCATACTTAGAGACTAGTAAAGTGTGAAGCTCTCAGAGTTGCTCGGCCACTTAATGCCCTCCGAGTGCCAACTGTTTATCCCGTTTTTGGAGAAAAGTCAGTTGGGTCAGACGAAAAATCGCTCAAACGAAAAAATAAAAACATAGCCAGTAGATTACCGGAAAAGAGCCGCCATTGACGCGCTAGACGCACATCGATAGTGAAACAAAAAAAAAACAGAAAGAAATTGTCAAAAATTGTTCTAATTCAGTGCGCAGTTTCAGTTAGATTCTAAACCTATACTTATTTCAGCTTCTAAACTGAAAGGTATTAAGCTTAACACTAATTTCGGCTAGCAAACGCTGTAATGAACTTTGATAACCTAATTCAAAAAGACTTAATGACCGGGCTTTATCGGTTTATCCCGTTTTTTTTTATTTTGCACTTTTGACATTGACAGTATTCACTAAATTATATAATTCAAGGCCTGAAAGAATTTAAAGTCCATTCAGTTGAAACAGTGAGTGAAGTAAGTCAAAAGTCAAACGTGAAAATCGTGACTTATGTAAAACGGAAAACGTGATCAAAAGGTAAAGCGAACTAAACAAAAGGAGAGCGCCTAAAAAATAGTCGTTCGAGAGGCTGACGGCGGCTATTAAATACCATATGACTAACATTGTTGCTAAAAATTTCGTTTGACAGCAATTATAAAAACATAGCTGGCAGATTGCCAGAAAATAGCCGCAATAGATTCGTAGATCGGCAGTCTCAAAAAACAGTATAAAAGACAGACCAAAAAAATTCGTCTTTTCATTGAAGGCTGATCTGTTATATTTTGATTAAAAATCTGTATAAGTTATTGCTGCCTCTATTAGCTGATCTCAAATAACCTTCATTTAGAGTGACACACACCCATTTGACCTTATCTCTTTGAATTAAAGTAAATAAAAGTCAATTTCAAATTGAGGAAGTCATTTTTGAGAGTGAGGTAAGTCAAGTGTGACCAAAAAATTAATCACGCGAATGAACAAAAAACTCGCTCCACTAAGAGCAAAAAATGACGTCACACACGCACTTCAGTTGAAATTGCATGAACGAATGAACAAAAAGCAGATTTGAAGTGGCTGTGACGTCATATGGTCGTAACAAAAATCATGACGACGAAATAAAAAAACCAAGAGAAGGCCAATAATAGCCCCAGCTATCGCTGTGCGGCTATTAAAAACATAGCCGGCAGATTGCCGGAAAATAGCCACAACTGACGCGCTTTACGAACATCGGGATTAAAACAGAAAAAGATAACGAAAAACAGAAAAAGAAACAAACAGACAAATTGAACAAACTTTTTTAAAACTTTTTTTAAGTGTCATAAAGTCTTCTAATTCGGTGTGCAGTTTCAGTAGGATTATAAAACTATACTCAATTCAGCTTCTAAACTGAAAGCTAAAAGGCATTATACCAATGTCAGCTAGTAAACACTCTAATGAACTTTGATAACCTAATTCTCAATGACTTTATAACCGGATTTTATCGGTTTATCCCGTCTCTTTCGATTTTACTCTTTTGACCTTGACTGTATTAAATACATTGCGTAATTCAATGGTTAAAAGAATTTGAAATCGATTCAGTTGAAATAGTGAGTGAGGCAAGTCAGAAGTCAAACGTGAAGTCGTGCCTTATGTACAACGAGATCAAAAGGTAAAGCGAATTAAAAGACATAGCAGGACAAGTTCTGAAATACAATTCAAAGAATTGTTTTAATTTATGACCTAACAATCATTAACGCCACTTTACCAGGCAAATGGGAGCTGTTAGTAACGAGACTAAGCAATAAAACAACACCAGAACAACGAAAACAATAAAGAGTAAAAATTCTAACTTACTTTTTGAAAAGACAGGATCAACATAAAAAAAAACAATTGCTGAACTCAAACCGTCTCCTAAATTCCTTTAATTCTCATTAGCAACGTGTCATTGCATTTCGATGAGTCCTCTCACTAAAAATATTAAATAGTATGACAAAACTAACCAAAATCGTGAAAACTCGCTGAAACTTTTTGAAAACACTCAGTATAAAAGTCACAAAACGCAACAGCTACTGAAGTATACAATTGCATTAAAAATTCGAGAACTCAATGACACCGTAGAGACCTGTCATCAATGAGATAAAGTGAAAAGACAGCAATAAGTACAACAAATACCAGCAAAACCGAAAAAAAACAAATACGAACAAGCGTATAACTCACAAAAAGCAATAGCTTTGACCCGAAATGACTTGCTTTAATTGAAGCCTTTTTAGCAGCCAATGAGACCTGTCACTTTGAAAAAAAACGACTATATCGCTAAACTTAACCCCTACTAATAGCATCAGAGACCTGTCCTCAATGAGATTAAATGAAAAGACATCAAAAAGTACAATAAATGCTTGTAGAAGTGAAAAACTCATTCTATTTCATATTGAGAAGAATTAGTGTAAAGGTCATGAAAACCACTAGCTATTAACTCGAGCCATTAATTAGGTTCTTTTATGCCTCATTAGCAACCAACCAGACCTGTCATTGATGGTACTAAGTGATGACAACAGATAATTTTAAAAAGGGGCAAAATCTAAAAATCACTAATATTTTATGTGAACAAATAGTGGCAAAGTCATAAAAAGTTTTAGCTGCCACTTACCGAATCGATTTTTCGCTCCCTTTACTATTTCAGTTTGACCGAAATCATCACTCTAGCTTGACTTCTCAGTGACGTGAAAAGGCCGAAAAAAGCGTGAACAGATTTAAAAAGACAGCGCACCAATTTAATTAAAATTCTTTGAATTGTTAAAAGGAGAGCACCTAAATAATAGCCGTTGAGAGGCTGACGGCGGCTATTAAATAGGGCCACTATAATAGCCGGCTGAGCAGATAAGGGTGGCTATTAAAAACATCACCACAACTCTTCGCGTCGTAAAAATTAGAAGCGCTATAATAGCCCGTTGAGAAGGGTGGCTATTAATAATATTATACTTCATTTCCTATGCTGTCAATTTAGCTTGTTGAGTCGAGAATTGCTTGAAAATAAACTTTTATCTGAAATAAAACATTTGACCGTAATTTGAATTTCATCAGCGCAGCTTGTTAATTAATACTTTCTAATTGAACATTAACAAAATTAGGCATTGGCGATACTAGTATCCAACAGAAACCAAGCGGCTATTCGCAGCACTATCAATTTGATACAAAGCACTAACAACCGATAACAAGAGAGTACCGTAGTTTATAGCAAAATCCAAAATGCCGTCAATCAGGTCAAAAACTCATTTCCATTGTTGAGCAGATTAAGTTTAAATAAGACTTAAAACTAATAACTTTTGTAATTCTTGAGGCTATTTGTAGGGTTTCAATCTTTTCAATTAAGGATTCGATTGCGCATCCGCGAAATATCTTTAGTCATATTTAGTACTAAGCAAATAAAGCGAATAGAAAATGAACCCTTCAATGTCAGTGGACACAATTGTGAAATAATTAGTTTTTAATTCGCTTTTGAAAATCATATTTTCAGCAACACTGGAAATGTCTTAATTGACCAGTAGGAACTATATAGCCACTATCATCGTTATAGTAATTGCCTGCTCTTCCTTTTCTTCTTGTTGCAATTATGTCACATGGCGTCATCAACACTGAACGATAGTCTGATGCGATAAGTTACAAGAGTTGAGTTGGTGTTGTATGTTTGTTCTGTTCTATCGTGGCAAGACCCTCTCTGTGATAAGACTCTGGTCGTACTCCCATAGCTGGAAATCGTAGCCCTCTTTCACATGTTGCAACAGCTTCTCCGATCTACTGTTACAGTAGCTGAAACAACAGATCATTACAAGATAGCTTGCTACGGAATAGATAGGTCGAATAATTTCGACATGCAGATAACCGCCAACATTATAATTAAAGAGCCAATAAATTTTACTTTTTATGTTTTAGTTTTGACTTGCAGCCTCTTCAGTACTTTATAAAATTCAGTCTGAGTCAACACTGGTCAAACAACTGTCACGCTTAAATTTATGAGTAAATGCTTTCAGCAGCTTTACAGTGCAATTTTGTTTGCTCTGAGGTAACTACTGAAAATAACGTTCATTGAAAAATCAGATGTATATTTCTAAATCTCCCTTAAATTGAATAAACATACCCGGCAGATTGCCGGAAAATAGCCGCCGTTGATTCCAATAAGCATGATTGGGATTGAAAGAATAGAAGATTGAAAAAAAATTTTTTGTAAA
Organism: Convolutriloba macropyga; assembly: GCF_964194025.1. NCBI lineage: Eukaryota > Metazoa > Xenacoelomorpha > Acoela > Convolutidae > Convolutriloba > Convolutriloba macropyga. The sequence goes on from NC_134468.1 coordinate 68,674,444, forward strand.
AAAAATTGTTTATGTCCAATTTATTTTGATGGCATTTCGTAGTTGAAAATACATCTGTTTCTTAGAGAGAGGATACAGGGGCTACTACTAATACCAATAAGCATTAGAGATGGTAACTAAGACTTATAGGAACAACGTTCAAATAGCGGGCATCTAAAATTGGGCTTCATGGGTTTATCCCGTTTGTATTTCTGACTTTGATTTTATTTATACTGACTCTCTTCATTTTGAATTGCTTTGCTGAGCAACTGATGTTCAAATTCACTTTTATCAGAATGAGAGAAGATAGAAACTAGCCTACAGAAGTCAAAAAGATTTCACGCAAAATGTCGAAAAAGCGGCAAAATGGTAAAGCGAAAAAAAGTTCGACGAAGTAAAAAACATAGCAGGACAAGTCCTGACGTACAATTCAAAGAATTTTCATTGACTCAACAGAAAACTAGACCTAGAATGGACTAGGAGTGAATTGAGAAAACGATTTTTAAAAAATCAGATCAAAAAATAAGAAAAAAAAACAAAAAAAAACAATGTCAAAATGCCGCATGTGAACAAAAGAACCACTAGCGAGAAAAGAAAATTTAATTCAAACGAAAAACTAGCCGTGAATGAGCTGTGAATGGATTGGGAAAATCATTTAGAAAAAATCCGATCCAAAAAACGAAAAAAAAAACAGTAAAAAATCAGTGTGAAATTGCCGCATGTGAACAAAAAACCACTACCGAGAAACCGAATTTTTGTTCAAACACCATTTTCACACTCTACTTTAAAATTAGAGCGAAAAAAATTCACGCCGCAAAACCACTCGCTTTTTCGCTCCATTTCCTGCTTCGGCGTGACCAAAATCACTACTCCAATTTGACTTCAAAAATCATGAAAATGTGTGAACAGATCTTAAAAAAAAGACACCGCCCCAATACAATTCAAATTCTTTGAATTGTAAAAAATAGGAGCGCTATAATAGCCGGCTGAGAAGATGAGGGCGGCTATTAATAAGAACAATTAAAAGAACAATTGATTTCCTTCAAATTGTATCAAAAACTTTTCAACACAAAATTACTAATCAATGTGTTCATTGACAACCAAAAAAGAAATTATTGTAAAGCAATAACTATAAAATAGAAAATATAGCCGGCAAATTGTCGTAAAATAGCCGCCGTTGACCCTCTTGACGAACATAACGATTGCAAAAGAAAACGAAAAAGAAACAAGAGACGGGAGATGACAGATTTTTCAAACTGTTCAAAGTATTGAACTGTTCTTCTTTGGTCGACAAATTCTGCATATTCGGTTAGATTCTAAAATTGTTAGATTCTTAATTCAGCTTTTAAACTGAAGTTCGATAAGAATAACACATGTCAGCTAGCAATCGCTTTAATGAACTTGATAACCTAATGCAACATGACTTAATGACCGGGCTTTACGTTTATCCCGTTTCTTTCGATTTTGCTCTTTTGACATTGACCGTGTTCACTACATTGTGTAGTTCAATGCGTGAAAGAATTTGGAATCCATTGAGTTGAAACAGTGAGTGAGGTAAGTCACGAGTCAAACGTGACTTAGTAAAACGAAAAACGTGATCAAACGGTAAGCGGATTTTAAAAACATAACAAGACAAGTCTTGACACAATTCAAAGACTTTTCAATGACTAAACGAAAAACAAGACCTAGAATGGATTATGAATGGATTGGGAAAACCATTTAATAAGATGAAAAAAAGACAAAACAGTAAAAATCGATCTCAAAATCTCACATATGAACAAAAAACCACTAGCAAGAAAGCAAATTTTTGTTCAAACGGCGTTTTCTCACTTTACTTTAAAATTAAAGTGAATCAATTTCACGCCGCAAAACCACTTTCTTTTTCACTCCACTTCCTGTTTCGGTTTGAAAATCATCACTTCAGTTTGACTTCAAAAATCATGAAAATGTGTAAAGTTAAAAAAGACAGCTCCCCACAAATTCTTTGAATAGTAAAAAAAAGCAGAGGGCCTAAATAATAACCGTTGAGAGGCTGACGGCGGCAATTAAACATTTGAAAAAAAATTGACCATAAACAACTAACGTCGGAAGAATTGCTCTCAAACGACCGTTGCGAGCTCTAACCTACTGTAGCCTGCTTCAGTCGGTGGGACGGGGTAACTATAATTAATACGAGGCTTCATATGACGTCACTAGAGGCTATTATAAACAACTATGATCACTAATAAAAACAAAAGTTAAAAAACGACGCGCTTTTTTGACTTTTAGTTGTGAACTGCCACCAGTTGAGTTCAGCTGCTAGAAATTGTGAATGAGAGAGTAACGTAGAACATAGCTGGCAGATTGCCAGAAAATAACCGCAATAGCTTCGTAGATCTGCAGTCTCAAAAAACAGTATAAAAGACAGACCAAAAAAATTCGTCGTTTCATTGAAAGCTGATATCTTATACTTTGATTAAAAATCTGTATAAGTTTTTGCTGTCTCTATTAGCTGCTCTCTAATAAACTTCACTTAGAGTGACATACACCCATTTGACCTTATCTCTTTGAATTAAAGTAAGTTTCAAAGTGAGGAAGTCATTTTTGTGAGTGAGGTAAGTCAAATCAGACCAAATTTTATCGCGCAAATGAACAAAAAAACACACTCCACTAGGAGCGAAAAATGACGTCAAGCACGCACTTCAGTTGAAATTGCATGAACGAATGAACAAAAAGCAGATTTGAAGTGGTTGTGACGTCATATGGTCGTAACAGAAATCGCGACGACGAAATAAAAAACAGCAGGACAAGTCCTGAAGTACAATTCAAAGAATTTTCATTGACTAAACAGAAAACTAGTACCTTGGAGGAAAACTTTGGCGGCTAAAAAAATTGTTGTTCTTTCATTTCTCGTACATTCCCTGTCAACAAAAAGTCTTCCATATTTTCATTAAGAGCTGGATTAAAGTTGCCGCGATTCTTTCTGAAGGAAGAAAGCAAATTTCTGCTCAAACGGCGTTTTCTCAGTTTACTTTAAAATTAAAGTGAATCAATTTCACGCCGCAAAACCACTTTCTTTTTCACTCCACTTCCTGTTTCGGTTTCAAAATCATCACTTCAGTTTGACTTCAAAAATCATGAAAATGTGTGAAGTTAAAAAAGACAGCTCCCCACAAATTCTTTGAATAGTAAAAAAAGCAGAGGGCCTAAATAATAACCGTTGAGAGGCTGACGGCGGCAATTAAACATTTGAAAAAAAATTGACCATAAACAACTAACGTCGGAAGAATTGCTCTCAAACGACTGTTGCGAGCTCTAACCTACTGTAGCCTGCTTCAGTCGGCGGGACGGGGTAACTATAATTAATACGAGGCTTCATATGACGTCACTAGAGGCTATTATAAACAACTATGATCACTAATAAAAACAAAAGTTAAAAAACCACGCGCTTTTTATTTGACTTTTAGTTGTGAACTGCCACCAGTTGAGTTCAGCTGCTAGAAACTGTGAATGAGAGAGTAACGTAGAACATAGCTGGCAGATTGCCAGAAAATAATCGCAATAGCTTCGTAGATCTGCAGTCTCAAAAAACAGTATAAAAGACAGACCAAAAAAATTCGTCTTTTCATTGAAGGCTGATATCTTATACTTTGATTAAAAATCGGTATAAGTTTTTGCTGTCTCTATTAGCTGCTCTCTAATAAACTTCACTTAGAGTGACATACACCCATTTGACCTTATCTCTTTGAATTAAAGTAAGTTTCAAAGTGAGGAAGTCATTTTTGTGAGTGAGGTAAGTCAAATCAGACCAAATTTTATCGCGCAAATGAACAAAAAAACACACTCCACTAGGAGCGAAAAATGACGTCACGCACGCACTTCAGTTGAAATTGCATGAACGAATGACCAAAAAGCAGATTCGAAGTGGTTGTGACGTCATATGGTCGTAACAGAAATCGCGACGACGAAATAAAAAACAGCAGGACAAGTCCTGAAGTACAATTCAAAGGAAGAAAGCAAATTTCTGCTCAAACGGCGTTTTCTCACTTTACTTTAAAATTAAAGTGAATCAATTTCACGCCGCAAAACCACTTTCTTTTTCACTCCACTTCCTGTTTCGGTTTCAAAATCATCACTTCAGTTTGACTTCAAAAATCATGAAAATGTGTGAAGTTAAAAAAGACAGCTCCCCACAAATTCTTTGAATAGTAAAAAAAGCAAAGGGCCTAAATAATAACCGTTGAGAGGCTGACGGCGGCAATTAAACATTTGAAAAAAAATTGACCATAAACAACTAACGTCGGCAGAATTGCTCTCAAACGACTGTTGCGAGCTCTAACCTACTGTAGCCTGCTTCAGTCGGCGGGACGGGGTAACTATAATTAATACGAGGCTTCATATGACGTCACTAGAGGCTATTATAAACAACTATGATCACTAATAAAAACAAAAGTTAAAAAACCACGCGCTTTTTATTTGACTTTTAGTTGTGAACTGCCACCAGTTGAGTTCAGCTGCTAGAAATTGTGAATGAGAGAGTAACGTAGAACATAGCTGGCAGATTGCCAGAAAATAACCGCAATAGCTTCGTAGATCTGCAGTCTCAAAAAACAGTATAAAAGACAGACCAAAAAAATTCGTCGTTTCATTGAAAGCTGATATCTTATACTTTGATTAAAAATCTGTATAAGTTTTTGCTGTCTCTATTAGCTGCTCTCTAATAAACTTCACTTAGAGTGACATACACCCATTTGACCTTATCTCTTTGAATTAAAGTAAGTTTCAAAGTGAGGAAGTCATTTTTGTGAGTGAGGTAAGTCAAATCAGACCAAATTTTATCGCGCAAATGAACAAAAAAACGCACTCCACTAGGAGCGAAAAATGACGTCACGCACGCACTTCAGTTGAAATTGCATGAACGAATGACCAAAAAGCAGATTCGAAGTGGTTGTGACGTCATATGGTCGTAACAGAAATCGCGACGACGAAATAAAAAACAGCAGGACAAGTCCTGAAGTACAATTCAAAGGAAGAAAGCAAATTTCTGCTCAAACGGCGTTTTCTCACTTTACTTTAAAATTAAAGTGAATCAATTTCACGCCGCAAAACCACTTTCTTTTTCACTCCACTTCCTGTTTCGGTTTCAAAATCATCACTTCAGTTTGACTTCAAAAATCATGAAAATGTGTGCAGTTAAAAAAGACAGCTCCCCACAAATTCTTTGAATAGTAAAAAAAAGCAGAGGGCCTAAATAATAACCGTTGAGAGGCTGACGGCGGCAATTAAACATTTGAAAAAAAAATTGACCATAAACAACTAACGTCGGAAGAATTGCTCTCAAACGACTGTTGCGAGCTCTAACCTACTGTAGCCTGCTTCAGTCGGTGGGACGGGGTAACTATAATTAATACGAGGCTTCATATGACGTCACTAGAGGCTATTATAAACAACTATGATCACTAATAAAAACAAAAGTTAAAAAACGACGCGCTTTTTATATGACTTTTAGTTGTGAACTGCCACCAGTTGAGTTCAGCTGCTAGAAATTGTGAATGAGAGAGTAACGTAGAACATAGCTGGCAGATTGCCAGAAAAAAATCGCAATAGCTTCGTAGATCTGCAGTCTCAAAAAACAGTATAAAAGACAGACCAAAAAAATTCGTCTTTTCATTGAAGGCTGATATCTTATACTTTGATTAAAAATCTGTATAAGTTTTTGCTGTCTCTATTAGCTGCTCTCTAATAAACTTCACTTAGAGTGACATACACCCATTTGACCTTATCTCTTTGAATTAAAGTAAGTTTCAAAGTGAGGAAGTCATTTTTGTGAGTGAGGTAAGTCAAATCAGACCAAATTTTATCGCGCAAATGAACAAAAAAACGCACTCCACTAGGAGCGAAAAATGACGTCACGCACGCACTTCAGTTGAAATTGCATGAACGAATGACCAAAAAGCAGATTTGAAGTGGTTGTGACGTCATATGGTCGTAACAGAAATCGCGACGACGAAACCAAAAAACAGCAGGACAAGTCCTGAAGTACAATTCAAAGAATTTTCATTGACTAAACAGAAAACTAGTACCTTGGAGGAAAAATTTGGCGGCTAAAAAATTTGATTTGTTCTTTCATTTCTCGTTCATTCCCTGTCAACAAAAAGTCTTCCATATTTTCATTAAGAGCTGGATTAAAGTTGCCGCGATTCTTTCTCAAGGAAGAAAGCAAATTTCTGCTCAAACGGCGTTTTCTCACTTTACTTTAAAATTAAAGTGAATCAATTTCACGCCGCAAAACCACTTTCTTTTTCACTCCACTTCCTGTTTCGGTTTCAAAATCATCACTTCAGTTTGACTTCAAAAATCATGAAAATGTGTGAAGTTAAAAAAGACAGCTCCCCACAAATTCTTTGAATAGTAAACAAAAGCAGAGGGCCTAATTAATAACCTTTGAGAGGCTGACGGCGGCCATTAAACATTTGAAACAAAAATTTGAAAAAAGAACTGACGTCGGAAAAATTGCTCTCAAACGACTGTTGCGAGCTCTAACCTACTGTAGCCTGCTTCAGTCGGTGGGACGGGGTAACTATAATTAATACGGGGCTTCATATGACGTCACTAGAGGATATTATAAACCATTATGATCACTAAAACAAAATTTAAAAAAAGACGCGCTTTTTATTTGACGTTTAGTTGTGAACTGCCACCACTTGAGTTCAGCTGCTGGAAATTGTGAATGAGAGAGTAACGTAGAACATAGGTGGCAGATTGCCAGAAAATAACCGCAATAGCTTCATAGATCTGAAGTCTCAAAAAACAGTATAACACACCCATTTGACCTTATCTCTTTGAATTAAAGTAAATTTCAAAGTGAGGAAGTCATTTTTGTGAGTGAGGTAAGTCAAATCAGACCAAATTTTATCGCGCAAATGAACAAAAAAACTCGCTCCACTAAGAGCGAAAAATGACGTCACGCACGCACTTCAATTGAAATTGCATGAACGAATGAACAAAAAGCAGATTTGAAGTGGTTGTGACGTCATATGGTCGTAACAGAAATCGCGACGACGAAATAAAAAACAGCAGGACAAGTCCTGACGTACAATTCAAAGAATTTTCATTGACTAAACAGAAAACTAGTACCTTGGAGGAAAACTTTGGCGGCTAAAAAATTTGATTTGTTCGTTCATTTCTGGTACATTCCCTGTCAACAAAAAGTCTTCCATATTTTCATTAAGAGCTGGATTAAAGTTGCAAAAATGCGGCTATTCTTTCTCAAGCAAGATAGCAAATTTTTGTTCAAACGGCGTTTTCTCACTTTACTTTAAAATTAAAGTGAATATATTTCACGCCGCAAAACCACTTGCTTTTTCGCTCCACTTCCGGTTTCGGTTTCAAAATCATCACTTCAGTTTGACTTCAAAAATCATGAAAATGCCTGAAGTTAAAAAAGACAGCTCCCCACAAATTCTTTGAATAGTAAAAAAAGCAGAGGTCCTAAATAATAACCTTTGAGAGGCTGACGGCGGCCATTAAACATTTGAAAAAAAATTTGAACATCAACAACTAAATTCGGAAGAATTGCTCTCAAACGACTGTTGCGAGCTCTAACCTACTGTAGCCTGCTTCAGTCGGTGGTACGGGGTAACTTTAATTAATACGGGGCTTCATATGACGTCACTAGAGGTTATTATAAACCACTATGATCACTAATAAAAACAAAAGTTAAAAAACGACGCGCTTTTTTGACTTTTAATTGTGAACTGCCACCACTTGAGTTCAGCTGCTGGAAATTGTGAATGAGAGAGTAACGTAGAACACAGCTGGCAGATTGCCAGAGAATAACCAAAATAGCTTCGTAGATCTGCAGTCTCAAAAAACAGTATACACACCCATTTGACCTTATCTCTTTGAATTAAAGTAAATTTCAAAGTGAGGAAGTCATGTTTGTGAGTGAGGTAAGTCAAATCAGACCAAAAATTATCGCGCAACTGAACGAAAAAAACTCGCTCCACTAGGAGCGAAAAATGACGTCACGCACGCACTTCAGTTGAAATTGCATGAAAAAATTAACAAAAAGCAGATTTGAAGTGGTTGTGACGTCATATGGTCGTAACAGAAATCGCGACGACGAAATAAAAAACAGCAGGACATGTCATGACGTACAATTCAAAGAATTTTCATTGACTAAACAGAAAACTAGACCTAAAATGGACTATGAATGGATTGAGAAAACATAAGTTTTACATAAGTCGCATCTATCACGCTTGACATCTGACTTATCTCACTCACTGTTTCAACTCAATGGGTTTTAAACTCTTTCACTCATTGAATTACACGATGTAGTGAATGCGGTCAAAGTCAAAAGAGCAAAATAAAAAACATAGCAGTACAAGTCCTGACGTACAATTCAAGAATCTTCATTGACTAAACAGAAAAATAGACCTATAATGGACTATGAATGGATTGAGAAAACCATTTAGAAAAAAAATCCGATCCAAAAAATTGAAAAAACAGTAAAATCAAAGTGAAATTGCCGCATTTGAACAAAAAACACTAGCGAGAAAGCGAATTTTTAATCAAACACCGTTTTCTCACTCTACTTTAGAATTAGAGCAAAAAAATTTCACGCCGCAAAACCACTCGACTTTTTTTCTCCACTTCCTGTTTCGGCGTGACCAAAATCACTATTCCAATTTGACTTCAAAAATCATGAAAATATTTTAACAGATTTTTAAAAAAAAGACAGCGCCCTAATACAATTCAAATTCTTTGAATTGTAAAAACAAAGAGAAGGCCAATAATAGCCCCAGCTATCGCTGTAAGGCTATTAAAAACAAAACATACCCGGCAGATTGCCGGAAAATAGCCGCCGTTGATTCCAATAAGCATGATTGGGATTGAAATAACAGAAGATATTGAAAAAAAAGATTTTTGTGCAAAAACATTTTTTTAAGTCCGATTTATTTTCATGGCATTTCGTAGTTGAACATACTTCTGTTTCTTAGAGAGAGGCTACAGGGGCTACTATCAATAACAATAAGCATTAGAGATGGTAAATAAGACTTAGAGGAGCGACGTTCAAATAGCGGGCATCTAAAATTGGGCTTTATGAGTTTATCCCGTTTCTATTTCTGACATCCATTTTTGTACTATCTCTGTTCATTTTGAATTGCTTTGCTGAGCAACTGATGTTCAAAATCACTTTTAGCAGAATGAGAGAAGAGAGAAACTAGCCTAGAGAAGTCAAAAAGATTTCACGCAAAATGTTAAAAAGGCGGCAAAATGAGGTAAAGCGAAACATTTTTGTATTGACAAAGTAAAAAAAATAGGAGCGCTATAATAGCCGGCTGAGAAGATGAGGGCGGCTATTAAAAACAAAAAATTCAAGGGCCCAAAAGTCACTCGAAAAGTCAAATCGGTCAAGCGAAAATTTTGCCACAAAAGACCAACACGTTTACAATAACTGCTTGTAACTTCGTTCGAGAGCAATTAAAAACATTTGAAAGATTTTTTATTTCGACCAGAATTCTAAAAGATGTTCAATCTTATGTGCCCAATTCCTGCCGGAACTTATTTTTTCAACTTACATCACCATTTTACAGTATCCAATTTAATAGCGTACTTTTCACTGTAGTACCAGTGAAATTAATTTGAGATGACTTCGAGTTTCAAGATACCTTCGTTCGGATGGGAAAAAATCATGAGTCATGAGTAGCCAGTTACAAAACACTGTTTTCAAGTACCTTGGAGGAAAACTTTGGCGGCTAAAAAATTTGATTTGTTTTCCATATTCAACAAAAAGTCTTCCATATTTCCATTAAGAGCTGGATTAAAGTTGCAAAAATGCGGCAATTCTTTTGCATTTAGGGACCAGTTCAATCGGTAATAGAGTATTTTATTTTGTAATCTCTGGTCAATTCAACTTTTTTTTCGAAAAAAAAGACGCTTTAAGCGCTGTTTCACTGCTTTTCAAGTATTTAAATAAATAGAAACCACAGTGCAGTGAAGGTGAATCACAACAAAAGAGTTAAGGATTACTTTCATAAGACTAAAAGGAACGCAGCATCCTCGTAAGGTATGATTGGTTTTTATTCCACGAACGAATTTTTAATAATGTTTTGCTTCCTGCTGAAAAGAGAGTTTACGGTCAAAATAAACGCCTAAAAATTCAACTTACATCTTACGTCGTTGTTGTACGTCCTTTGGTTTGGAACGACTTGTCGAACACAAGATAGTCTGTTTTATGGTATTAAGGCGTAATTGACATAAAATCCTAAAGACGACTGCATGTTTTCCCGGAGAATTACATAGGGGCCTATCAAATCTTCTATGAAGGTACAAGGAAGTTCGGTCAAGTGCGTTCGCAAATAATATTCAGCCCTCACTGATCCATTAAAGGTAATTGTCTACCAACTGAGGAGTCCGACATTTTCAAAAATTCATGTACTGTTCAAAACAATTCGTGAATGAGTATTAAAAAAATGGATAACTTATTGCGCAAATGGTCGAAAAAGCCATCGTCGACCAGCTTCACGCACAACGGTACTGAAACAGAAAACAAAAAACAGGAGACAGAATTAGAAGTGTTCTATTGGCAAAAAAGTCATAATGTGCAATTTCAGTTAGATTCTAGATAAACACGTAATTCAGCTTTTAAACTGAAGTTGTATAAGCTTAATGCCCTCTCGCAATCGCTCTAATGAACTTTGATAACCTAATGCACCATGACTTAATGGCCGGTCTTATCGGTTTATCTTTTTACAATTCAAAGAATTTGAATTGTATTGGGGCTCTGTCTTTTTTTAAGATCTGTTCACACATTTTCATGATTTTTAAGTCAAATTGGAGTAGTTCTTTTGGTCACGCCGAAACAAGAAGTGGAGAGGAAAATCGAGTGGTTCTGCGGCGTGAATTTTTTTTGCTCTAATTCTAAAGTAGAGTGAGAAAACGGTGTTTGAACAAAAATTCGCTTTCTCGCTAGTGTGTTTTTTGTTCACATGCGGCAATTTCACTTTGATTTTTACTGTTTTTTTTCGATTTTTTTTCTAAATGGTTTTTCCGATCCATTCATAGTCCGTTCTAGGTCTAGTTTCTGTTTAGTCAATGAAAATTCTTTGAATTGTACGTCAGGACTTGTACTGCTATGTTTTTTATTTTGCTCTTTTGACTTTGACCGCATTCACTACATCGTGTAATTCAATGAGTGAAAGAATTTAAAACCCATTGAGTTGAAACAGTGAGTGAGTTAAGTCAGATGTCAAGCGTGATAGATGCGACTTATGTAAAACAAAAAAAAACAGTGATGAAACTAAAGCGAATTAAAAATAGGAACGCGCCTCAAAAAGGGCCGCTGAGGTGCTTACATTCATAAAAAGACTCAAACTATTAAATGAAATAAAGAATGTCGCATTAGAGGACCAATGAGATCTTCAATTAATGAGACTACAAGTCAAAACGTTAATTTCTGGCAAAACTCAAAATCTATTAAAAACGCTCAATAAATAAGTCAGATTAGTATCAGTTAAAACGTTAAATAAAAAAACTGATTTGTAGACCACCTTATTGATACTAAGAAACTAGTCGGAAAAACGCTCCAAAAAGGTCAAAACTACATTGACATTTTTGAGAACAAATAAATTCAAATACAAATTTAAAACCAGTGGCTATCAAATTAGATAAGTTCACCTATTCCTCCATAGGAAGCCATTGAGACCTGTCGTTATTTAGAATATATAATTCGACAAAAAGAACATCAAATACAGACAAAATTGCAATTTAAATAAGCTATTTACCGAAAACATTACAATTGTTCAACTGAGTCTCACATCAACGCCAATGGGATCTGTCTTTATATGACAAGACATCTAAAAAACTAAATATAGCTGAAAATTATAAAATTTATTTTGAAAACTTTTATTATCGAAGTCATAAAACCATTGGTTAAAACAGAGAAACTCTACACATATTGACGCTGTCAAACTCGAAAGAATGTGGGGCATGACATTCAGGAGACTAAATTAAAAGCTGATATATTCTTCAAATGCTCAAAACTCCGTAACCATTTAAAGTTTAAGAAAATACTTTGTAGAAGCAGTAAAAACAATGAGTTGAATATACATTCACTAGGGCTTATTTTAATCACACTGGATCTTTAATTAATGGACCCTTGATCTGAGATCTTATTGTTCTGTTTTTCTTTTGTTCAAAAAATGTGAGATTTTTAAAAAGACAGCACCCCAATCCTATCATAATCCAATTTGCTTCACGCACAACAGTATTGGAGAAAACAACTGGCCTTCCTATCATTATCACTGCTCTTCTATAAAAACCACTTAACTTTTCCAAACCTTAAATCGTAAAAAAATAATTTTGCAAAAAATCGTAATACCAAAAACAAAAATGCAATTTGGATAAAAATGGAGCTGCTTTCCTACAAAAATGCAATTTGGATAAAAATGGTGCTGCTTTCCTACGAAGCAGAGGTAAAAACGACAGCCATCTACACTAAACGAAGGTTGCTTGAGCAGTTTTGAGGTCTATTCTCGGTAAATTTGGACAAAGTGGGCTAAAGAGGCAAATTTGGTGCCGTTGTTCAAGAAATGCCTTTTAAAAAAAATATCCCAAATTTTAGCAAAATAAGACGGTACTTAGAGTTCGGTAACTATTCCATCTTTAAAGTCGAAACCAAATAAATTTTTTTTAACTCATCATTGTTCAAGCAAAATTGAAAATTTGAGCAAAGATTACGGAAAACGAACAAAACAACGGAAATCAGGCCAATGTTCGCAAAAAATTACATATCGATATTTCCTCGGTAAATCAAAACTCAAAACAATCTGCTTAATCCGATATTCTACACTTGACGGGTTTTCTAATGATACCACTCAACTCTACTATTAAAATATCGATTGGTCAAAATTGAATGAACCAAAAGAAACAGTTGAGAATATAGGTCCTCCCCCACTAAGGAACAATAAGCATATTATCATTAGCGTACTTTACAAATCGGAATCTTATGCGCGCGTTGAAGTAAATCATTAATGAAGAGGTTGAAAAGGGTTGGGCTCAACACAGTGCCTTGATGAGGCACGCCTCGTTCAAGGACAATCTCATCCAATTTCAATTACCCCTTGTGCTCTATCGCGCATAAAAATTTCAATCTAAAATTGTCACGGAAGTACTGAAACAAAATGGCTAATTTGTTAATTATTATTTTGCAATCTATTGAGTCGAAGGCTATAGGCAAATCCGATAAGGCAGCAGCATGCCTAATAGATCCAGTTACATAGAGTTACATAAAGGAGGGCATCAAGTTTGGATAACGTTTTCTAAAGCCATATTAACTTAGGCTGAGCATTCTGTTTGCGCTAAGATATTCTATGGTTTGGTCAACTATGACAATTTCAATTATTTTTGATAAGAAAGGAGTTAATATTGGCCTGTAGTTTTTAAGTTCGTTACTGTCTCCATTTTGAAAATCGAGGTGACATGCGTTCTTTAGACATGCTGGGAAATGGATGCATTTATTAGTGATAAAACAGATGTCTAGCTGTCATTGTACAGCTGCTTACGGATAACTGCAGATATAGATGTGAATTTAGTCTGTACATAAAATAAACTTGACAGTTTAGTCAAAATTTGTTGAAAACAATAAGTGAATACTAGAGCAATTAAACATGCAAAAATTTGGAAACAACCTCCAAAATAAGCAATTTTTAATATAAAATGAATTTTAAATGTTTTCTTTGGTTAAACGTAAATATTTAACCAAACGTTTTTGTGGTTATAACTTTAAATTTACGTTTTTGAAGATTAAAAAAAAATGTTGGCTCGTCAGCAAATTTTTCATACAGTAAAAATATAAGAGACAATATAAGTTAACTGTGAATTGAATCAGCACCAGGTATCTTAAACATACCCGGCAGATTGCCGGAAAATAGCCGCCGTTGATTCCAATATGCATGATTGGGATTGAACGAATAGAATATATTGAAAAGTCCGATTTATTTTGATGGCATTTCGTAGTTGAACATAACGCACTTCTGTTTCTTAGACAGAGGCTACAGGGGCTACTATCAATACCAATAAGCATTAGAGATGGTAACTAAGACTTATAGGAACGACGTTCAAATAGCGGGCATCTAAAATTGGGCTTTATGGGTTTATCCCGTTTCTATTTCTGACTTCAATTTTTTATACCGACACTGTTCATTTTGAATTGCTTTGCTTAGCAACTGATGTTCAAATTCACTTTTAGCAGAATGAGAGAAGAGAGAAACTAACCTAGAAAAGTCAAAAAGATTTCACGCAAAATGTCGAAAAAGCGGCAAAATGGTAAAGCGAAAAAAGTTTGACGAAGTAAAAAAAAATACGAGCGCAATAATAGCCGGCTGAGAAGATGAGGGCGGCTATTAATAAAAAACGAGCGTTCGACGTAGTTTCAGATTTCGCCATTGCTTCACAAAGGCCGCTAAAAAGTTAATTTTATCGGTAAGTTATGCAACTGTTACCGCAAACGAGAGGATTAAATTCCATTCAGATATCTAATGAAGCTTACCGTTAACGATCATTTTTAAAGGAATACGGTCAATATTTCTAGTCAATGAAATTTTACGATTTTGTCCAAGAAAAGTGACTGAAGCTAAAATTTAGCGATAGAAAAATTGGGCCTCCCATTAGGACAGAAACCTGAGCGAAGTGCCTTTCGAGGAAGCTGTTATGGTAATGAGCCAAAATGAACCTTGTGTAATCCTGCACTTTGATTTTGAACTGTTTGCAATCATCTGCGTCTCTGAAGGGATCATCCGCCAAGTCTCTTTCCAGGTGGGCGGTCAAGTCCTCAGTGACAAGTTCTAAGTCTTTTTGATTGTCTTCGAGGATGTGTTTTTGGTTGTTGGTGGAGAGGTAATAGGCAAATGCGTAGGTGTACGCCAACACAGCTCGACACTCTTCGAGAGCAGTGACTGCAGATGTGAGGAACTTTGTATCGACATATGAAAGTCGGCAGTCGTTGGTCATTGACTGCACCTTCTCTTGAACCAGCTCCTTCAACTGATGACAAAAACAAGAACAAGTTGTGATTAGAACCTTTTTATCAATATGATTAAAGTGGCTATTAGTTATTGAAGCATAAAGCTTGAAAACTACGTCGTTGTTTGTTGGATAGCGTCCATGAATTGCGCTTAATTATGGATAGATTCCTATAGATGGTCTAGCAATGTTTTTCGCCGATCACTGAAACAGCACCGGCTAAGATAAACGATGCACTATTTTTTCAATGATGTATACACAACAATCTTTCCAAAAATTACCCTCACTTCTAATTAGTATCAACTGGAACATCCAAGTATTTGGACCATATGTTGCAAAGAATATGCAATGAATCGATTCTACAAACTGAACTCTTTTAAAGACTGGTAAACTTTAAAGTTGAACAGGGTTCAACTCCAAAATAAACGCTGGTGCGATTGATCATTCAGTCTCAGCGTAACCTATAAATTGACTGACAGTCTAATAAAAATTACAACATAAGTAAAACCCTTGTAACAATGTTTTAGATTCAGCTTCTAAGAATACTATTAGTTAAAAATGTTTCTGTGATAGCGTCCTTTACATCAAAGAGTGTAAAGGATAGAGTCCCGTACATCATGCAGCAATATTTGCAACCGAATATTGAATCAATCTCGGCAAAAATAAAATAAATACTGCAAAATGAGTGGAGTACATTTATTTTGTTTAAGAAGAGTGGGGTGGGGGGGGGGGGGGGTAGGTAGGATAGAACTAGAGGGGGTCCAAATCTCCAGGTGGAGGAGTGTGGACTGGGAAAGCGTCGGGGCGATAAGTGGGGAGTGTGCGGAGGGTGGGGGGGGGGGGGGGGGGGGCTGAAAGGGGGGTCAAACTAAGGTCTGAAACTGTCTACTCAAAACGGTTATGGCGAATCGCACATTAGAAACAAGTAAGGCTCTAAGAGAGCTACTCAGCCACTTAATGCCCCCGGGCCTTACCTTTCTATCCCGTTTTGAGGTCAAAAAATCGGTCAAGCAAGAATTCGCATAAAAAACAGCCGGCGAATACCGGAAAGAAATAGATGAATTGTGCAATCAAAACTATAAACTAACCCTACCTATTGCGGAGATATGAACAAAGTAATATTCAGTTAGAAACCACCAATGAACAAAGTAATATTCAGTAAGAAACAAACAAAACACAAAAGGGCCTTACTCACTTTTGCTTTAGGTCAAAACGCCGACTGAACAAATAATACTTCCCGTAAAAATGAACCTCAATTAAAACCAATAGTCCTCTTTGAGCCGTAAAAAGCCAGAGGCCAATAAAAAGCACTATCTATCGCTTTGCGGCTATTAATAAGAGTCACAGAAAAAATTCAGGCAACACTGAGCAAATTTTTGAATGACAACCCAGCTACAAAAATACATGAAATCTGACTGAACTTCTCACTTGCCAACTCCCATTTAGGGGCATATAGTTACCTGTGGGATTTTTCTGATGCTGGAGGTGTGAGCATCATATCTGCCTCCATAATGAACAAATCTCTTCAACCGCTGCCTTGTGATCTAAACACAAAGCAGCATTCAGCCTTCACGTGTAGATTTTCTTGTCTGTTTACACTTCTTACCGAAATCGTGTCTGTTTACACTCTGGCCCTGTTTACACTCCTTGATAAAATCTTAATTTTCATCACGTTATGTGAAAAAATTAATGTATGTTTTGCACCAACTGTTTTGTATATCTTTATAAGAAATAGAACTAGCCATTGCAAATTATAGCTACCATTATAAAGGTGTAAAAATATCAGTTATAGATGGCCATACTGTACCTGGGGAGGGAGACAGTAGCTAATAATCTACGACAAATTATCCGTCTCTAAACTTAACAGCAATCTCGTCCCATTATTCTTCTATTTCAGAATACAAATTTTGCGTCAATCTGCACATAGTTCCATTTCAAAAGGTGCAAAACATACAATGTGAAAATGTGCTACGAACATATCGACTCTTGATATCGGGATCATAACAATGGTGCTCGGAATTGCACCTATAACAGGCGCAAAGCCGAATCAGAAAATAAGAACCAGATCCAAATGCTTCAATTTGATTGGTCAAGTAATCTGATCAGTTGAGATTCAAGTAATACAAATGAAAGATTTGAGAAATTACCGTCGCTTATTTATTTATGGTATGCGGTGTTGTTGTTGTTATTTTTTTAGCTGTCGCACAGAGCTGCAATCTGCAGGCATTTTCGGCGGGATACAGGCGCTTATTGCCGTTTTTAACTGTTATCTTAGTTACATTTGTATCATAATAAAAATAATATATTAGTAGTAGTGTGAATGCCTATCCACAATTTGCTGGTGGTGCGGTGACCTTTCTGCCTCTACGCCATGACGTGTGAATGACATGCAGTACCCGGGTTAGTGGGGAGAGGAGGCGCATCGTCAACATTGGGGGAAAGGGGCAAGGAAGGCGGATTATTCTGTGCAGTGTGGTCGAGTTGGACTGATGGTATTAAATCCAGCCAGTTAGCTACCTCTACTTGTCTTTCCCACAGGTCAATCATTTTGAGGTCCGTAGTGTTCTTACTGCAGTTGAAAATGTGGTTTATCTCAAGTGGTGCTACTTTAAATTTCGGACAGCGGTTATCAACATTGTTACAGATCCTACTCAAGTAAGAGTTTAGCAGGGGACAGTATTCAGTTCTGTTGTTCAACTGAGTGTGGACCGTGTGTCGGTGGCTACTTTTGAGCGCATTTTTGTATTCTTTGCTATTTAATTGCTCTTTATTGTTTGTATGTTGTTTCACGCGGTCTCTATAAGTATCATTTAGTGCCGGTCTCACGGGACGAAAACTGGTTGAGGAGGTTGTTTTGATGATCACCAGGGTGGCTCGGACAACTGCCGGCTAGATATTGCTCTGCAAACATTTCTGTGTGAGCTTTAACAGGCAGTATTTTACCCTCATTGTGTTAAGTCATTGAAGCCAGACAATTTTACACAGCCAGTTATTGTGCGAAGAGCAATGTTTTGTTGTGTTTGCAGGTGGTTATGCGGTCGGGTTGCGCATCATTCACCCTCCGGCGCCGCGACCCCCGAGGGCGGGGGGTCTCAACCACGAAAAGAACCTCGTTATGCTGTATTATAATTTTTTCAGAAACAACTCCCCTTAAAATGATACTTTTAAAATAGGCAAATCAGAGCTCGACAAATATTTGGATTTAATTATGTAACAGCATTCTGCTTTTCGCGCTTTCGGCTCCACCGTCGTCCTCCGATAATAATCACAAAATAGCAAACCCAATCCGGGTTAAGACGGAGAGGCATTAACTGATGCCCACCAGTTTTTTTTTAATTGGCGCCTCCCCTCAGCCCATACCCTACCTCAACACCCGATCACGTGCCATTTTAAATTGTTCCCAAACACCTCAATGACATAATACTCAATTAATGTCTAGATGTCAACGTTTAGAAGTCTGATTACCAATTAGCTGTTGATTATTACAAAAAATCTCAAGTGTCCAATTTTATCTCATGTTCTGTTGCGATGTTCATGTTAAGTCCCACGGGCCGCTGAGGCATGGCTCCCAGGAAATTATAAACATATATTAAACATTATCTAGCCGAGGTATTACGCTAAATAATTCTTCTGATTGCGTATATTTTGGGTATTTAGTCGTGACATTGTAAAGTTTCACCAAATATGAAGAATAATTGAGACTATTACTATCAATGCGAATAATTTTTTTTTGTTCACGCTGATTTTTTTGAACAAAAATGGTTCACTTAGGGAAAGAGACAATTTCCTCCGAAGAACAGTGGTCACACCAATTAGATCTTTTGTCATTCAGAATTAATCTAAAATCCAAAACCAGGATAGAAGACGTCCCCCCTAGTCAATTGGAGTTGTTTAAAACGCCGACAAAAAGCGCTCGAGGAATCCATCACTAAGCTTTGATCTACACACCCACTCCTAATTATTGTTTATAAAATTGCCTCGAAAAATATCAGCGATGAAATAAAGTTGCGGCGCCTAGAGATAGCTTTCGTTACTAATTACAAAGCACCTTTCATACACAAAATTGCCATAAAAAGAAGTGCATCGAATCAATTTTCGGTTTGACAATTAGTAGCTTCAAACATAGGCGGAATACTTTTAATTAAAGCCTCTCATTAAGAACTACTTTCCTACTCCTAAATACGGTACTCAAGAGCTTCTTTTGATCACATAAAATAACTAGGTATAATATAAGCAAATGATTCTTAATATGTTAACAATCTTAACGATATGGAAACATTTCTCATGCATGTTACAAATCAAATTAAGCATAACTCATTGCGCAAAAAGGCAAAGAACCTTATAGACCAAGACTATAAAAATACTAAAAAGAATCGAAATATTAAGCAATAAATATGCAATATTTCTAAAAAAACATGTTTTGCCAGATAATGTTTTTTTCAAATCAATTTTATTTTCATTTCCATCGATGATCCATAAGATTTCTTCTCCAGTTAACCTAGAATGCTGTTAAAAAAGAAAATTGGACCATGGTTATGAAGCTAAAATGAAATGGTAAAACAAGACCTTGAAAGACCGCTATCCTTATCACAAACTCAAAACGTGGTTAGTCGAATTGGAGTATAAATAATTTTCAACAAGTACGATTTTGAACATATAGGAAACAGATGGAACGAAAATAACATCACCGACTAACGTCATATAAATAATAGTTATATAATTATTGCGTCCTTAGAACGAGTACACAATTCAACAAACTAGTGGAAATCAAACATAACCGACTAACGTCGGACAAATTGCTCTCGAACGACGGGCGAACGGTTGCCTTCGTCAGTAGCTGACCACAGTTTAGTGAGGCGAGCTTTAGCTTAATTGAAGGGGCGTGAGGTGAGCGCAGCGGGGTGGGGGGGGGGACTATGAGTCGGTGGGTGGGGGTGTGGGATCAAATCCTAAGAGCCGTCCTTCACACCATAAGTTTGTCTCCAAAACAGTTTCTGTAAATCGCAGACTATTGAGATGAAAGGGAAAGGCTCTAAGAGAGCTTAATGCCAACTGTGAGCTCCCTCTTTATCCCGTTTCTGAGGACGAAAAATCAAATGGGTCCGACGAAAAATCATTGAAACGAAGAACTGCATTGAAAAAGACAATCAGGAGTATATTCAGTACAAACTGCTTTTGGTAGCTAGTTAAGTTATTTACACTTTTATAATTTTTCTTAAACATTTTTCTTAAAAATCAGCGTTAATGAGGATATTAGATGATGACATCAGGCCACATAATAGCAGCTGAAGTGCGGCACCAACAAAAAGATCGTGTATGAGAGAGATAAAACGCGAAGGAGAAAGAGAAGGAAAGAAACCCCAACAGAGAGAGAGAGAGAGCTAGGAATATTTTTCATGATGAGATTCGACTCTGCAGCTAAGTTTTCTAGATTTGTTATAATTAATTCAAAGAAAAAAATTAAGTGCAAAATTTAAAATAAAAGTTTCCAGATTACGCAGCAAAAAAGTTCAAAACCAATTTTTGTCTCTTGAGTTATATCAAGTACCCCATCTGCAAGACATAAAAAATTTTGTTGGCCAGTAATGATAGTTAAACTCAGAAAAGGACAAAAAAGTTGAAAAAATTGCCAAAACTGGAGCCAATAAAATATTGATAGCCATCCCATTAACTCTAGAAACTATGCAGCAGCTTATTATCAAACCTTGGAGGAGGTCCCTGGGCCCCTGTTGCTGAAAAAAAAACAGAAAAAAACTTGAAAAATTGGAAATTTTTTTAAAAAATTGCTTAAATTCGTGATATTAAAATCTTGAAAAACATTCCATTACATCTAGAAGCTATACATTAAACTATTATCAAACCCTAGATGACGTTCCGTGGCTCTTGAGGTTGGAGAAACTAAAAAACGGCGAAAATATTAAAAACATAAAAATGCAAGTTTTTTAAAAAAAATGCTATAAATTGTGATATTAAAAAGTTGAAAACTAATCCATGGCCAAAAACATTTTCAAGAACATTTTATCAAACCCTAACGGAGGTTTTCTGATCCCTGAGGATGAAAAAAACCTAAATGCCGCCGCTTAACCTAAACCCATCTACCGCCGCTTGAGATATGCGCCTTGCAATTGAATAAGAGAAATTGAGATCAGCAAAAATTGAAGAGCAGAAAAGTCAAATCGGCCAAACAAAAGTTTTTAAAAAAATGCTATAAATTGTGATATTAAAAAGTTGAAAACTATTCCATGACCAATAAAAGTTTTTTAATAACTTATTATCAAAACCTAAAAGAGATTTTCCGGCCCCTGGGTCTGGAAAGACCTTAAAAAATTATTAATTGAAAAACTGAACAAGCACGTTGTGTAAAAAAAAACTAAAATTCGTGATGTTAAAATGTCGAAACCATTCCATTACAACTAGAAACTATGCAGTAACCTATAATCAAACTTTAGGGGGGGGGGGGGGGGTGCGTTCTTTGACACCTAGGGCAGATATAACTCAAAAAATGACAAAAATTTTCAAAAAGCTTGAAAAAAATTGTAAAAATTAGAATAAATTTGCGTTTTTAGCGAGCGGTTGTTCGTCAGTTGCTGGCCACGGGGTGTGTGTGTGTGTGTGTGTGTGTGTGTGTGTGTGTGTGGGGTGGTGGTGCACTGGGGGCCGATGGGCGGCGGGGCAACAGTGGGGTTGAGGGGGCAACAGCACAGGAGGGGTCTTTACCCTATAAGAACTGCCCTTCACACTATAACTAAAAGTCTCCAAAACAGTTTGAGCAGAAACAGAGCTGAGAGGCTCTAAGTGCACTTAATACCCACTGGGCACTACTTGTTAATCCCATTTTTGAGGACGAAAAGTCAAATCGGTCAGACAAAAAATTAGTCAAGCGAAAAATTGCATAAAAAAGACAGGCAGGACTAATATAATTTCTACAAACTTCGTTTGAGAGCAATTAAAAAGGTACTATAGTTTCATTGCTGTCAATTAGACGTACCAAAATACTTTGTTTTCTAGCAGAACTGCTCGATTCTCATTACATAATAATACGCCCTTACTTAATTACTCTTGCGAACTCCTCTTAGTTACGAAATAATTAGAGGTTTTGGTGGGGATAAAAAAACCATAACTCCGGAATTTTAATTCACAATGTGAAAGTGTTTCTCCCGCATTGACTTTGGAGTTGCTTTTGCGATCGTGTCGATTTAAACCGTAGCCAGCAAATATCGGCAAATTGCTCTCAAACGATCCGCGAGGGCTCAAACCAATCCTAACTTTCTTCATCCGAGCGAGACGAGATAATTTAGCCTAACTTAGCAGTGTTAAGAGTGCACAAACTTTTCCAAGGGGCATCAAATTACGACATTAGATCTTATTATGGACAATTTATGACAAAAAAGTGATGAAGTCAATTTCTGCACACTTTTCTCTCATCTACCGCCGCCTGAGATATGCGCCTTGCAATTGAATAAGAGAAATTGAGATCAGCAAAAATTGAAGAGAAAAGTCAAATCGGCCAAACAAAAGTTTTTTAAAAGAATGCTATTATTTGTGATATTAAAAAGTTGAAAACTAATCCATGCCCAAAAACATTTTCAATAAATTTTTATCAAACCCTAACGGAGGTTTTCTGATCCCTGAGGATGAAAAAAACCTAAATGACAATAAATGTTAAATTGAAAAAAATTGCAATTTTTGTAGAAAAATGCTAAATTTCGTGACGGTCAAATCTTGAACATTTCAGTAAATCTAGAAACTATACAGTTACATATTGTCAAAGTCTTAAGGAGTTTGCTTGGCTCTTCAGGCTGGAAGAATCTAAAAAACGGCAAAAATTTTCAAATAAAAACTTGAAAAACAATGCAAGTTTTTATAAAAACCTTGCTAAAATTTGTGAGATTAAAAAGTTGAAAACTAATCCATGACCAATAAAAGTTTTGTAATAACTTATTATCAAAACCTAAAAGAGGTTTTACGGCCCCTGGGTCTGGAAAGACCTTAATAAATTAATTAAAAAAAGGAAAAAAAGCACGTTTTGTCAAAAAAAGCTCAAATTCGTGATGTTAAAATGTCGAAACCATTCCACTACAACTAGAAACTATGCAGTAACCTCTAATCAAACTCTAGGGGGGTTCTTTGACACCCAAAGCAGAAAAAACTCAAAAAATGACAAAAATTTTTAAAAAACTTGAAAAAAATTGTGAAAATTAGTATAAATTTGCGTTTTTAACGAGCGGTTGTTCGTCAGTAGCTGGCCACGGGATGTGTGTGTGTGTGTTTGTGTGTGGGGTGGTGGTGCAATGGGGGCTGATTGGCGGCGGGGCATCAGTGGGGTTGAGGGGGCAACAGCGCGGGGGGTTCTTTACCATATAAGAACCGCCCTTCACACCATAATTATAAGTTTCCAAAACAGTTTGAGCAGAAACAGAGCTAAAAGGCTCTAAGCGAACTTCATACCCACTGGGCACTACTTGTTAATCCCATTTTTGAGGAAGAAAAGTCAAATCGGTAAGACAAAAAATTGGTAAAGCAAAAAATCGCATTAAAAAAGACCGACAGGACTAATATAATTTCTACAAACTTCGTTTGAGAGCAATTAAAAAGGTACTATAGTTTCATTGCTGTCAATTAGACGTACCAAAATACTTTGTCTTCTAGCAGAACTGCTCGATTCTCATTACATGTTAATACGCCCTTACTTAATTACCCTTGCGAACTCCTCTTAGTTACGAAATACTTATAGAGGTTTTGGTGGGGATAAAAAACCATAACTCCGGAATTTTAATTCACAATGTGAAAATGTTTCTCCCGCATTGACTTTGGAGTTGCTTTTGCGATCGTGTCGATTTAAACCGTAGCCAGCAAAAATCGGCAAATTGCTCTCAAACGATCCGCGAGGGCTCAAACCAATCCTAACTTTCTTCATCCGAGCAAGACGAGATAATTTAGCCTAACTTAGCAGTGTTAAGAGTGCACAAACTTATCCAAGAGGCATCAAATTACGAAATTAGATCTTATTATGGACAATTGACAAAAAAGTGATGGGGTCAATTTCTGCACACTTTTCTCTCATCTACCGCCGCTTGAGATAAGCGCCTTGCAATTGAATAAGAGAATTTGAGATCAGCAAAAATTGAAAAGCAGAAAAGTCAAATCGGCCAAACAAAAGTTTTTTAAAAAATGCTATAAATTGTGATATTAAAAAGTTGAAAACTATTCCATGACCAATAAAAGTTTTGTAATAACTTATTATCAAAACCTAAAAGAGGTTTTCCGGCCCCTGGGTCTGGAAAGACCTTAATAAATTATTAATTTAAAAAATGAAAAAGCACGTTTTGTCAAAAAAGCTCAAATTCGTGATGTTAAAATGTTGAAATCATTCCATTACAACTAAAAACTATGCAGTAACCTCTAATCAAACTCTAGGGGGGTTCTTTGATACCCAGGGCAGATAAAACTCAAAAAATGACAAAAATTTTCAAAAAGCTTGAAAAAAATTGTGAAATTAGTATGAATTTGCCTTTTTAGCGAGCGGTTGTTCGTCAGTAGCTGGCCACGGGGTGTGTGTGTGTGTGTGTGGGGGGGGGGGGTGGTTCACCGGGGGCTGATGGGCGGCGGGGCAACATCGGGGTTGAGGGGGCAACAGCGCGGGGGGTCTTTAACCTATAAGAACCGCCCTTCACACCATAACTATAAGTCTGAAACAGTTTGAGCAGAAACAGAGCTAAAAGGCTCTAAGTGCACTTAATACCCACTGGGCACTACTTGTTAATCCCATTTTGGAGGACGAAAAGTCAAATCGCTCAGACAAAAAATTGGTCAAGCAAAAAATCGCATTAAAAAAGACCGACAGGACCAATATAATTGCTACAAACTTCGTTTGAGAGCAATTAAACAGGTACTATAGTTTCATTGCTGTCAATTAGACGTACCGAATTACTTTGTCTTCTAGCAAAACCGCTCGATTCTCATTACATGTTAATACGCCCATACTTAATTACCCTTGCGAACTCCTCTTAGTTACGAAATACTTATAGAGGTTTTGGTGGGGATAAAAAAAACCACAACTCCGGAAATTTAATTCACAATGTGAAAGTGTTTCTCCCGCATTGACTTTGGAGTTGCTTTTGCGATCGTGTCGATTTAAACCGTAGCCAGCAAAAATCGGCAAATTGCTCTCAAACGATCCGCGAGGGCTCAAACCAATCCTAACTTTCTTCATACGAGCGAGACGAGGTAATTTAGCCTAATTTAGCAGTGTTAAGGGTGCACAAACTTTTCCAAGGGGCATCAAATTACGACATTAGATCTTATTATGGACAATTTATGACAAAAAAGTGATGGGGTCAATTTCTGCACACTTTTCTCTCATCTACCGCCGCTTGAGATATGCGCCTTGCAATTGAATAAGAGAAATGGAGATCAGCAAAAATTGAAGAGCAGAAAAGTCAAATCGGCCAAACAAACGACTACAATGATTACTCAAAATTTTGTCCGAGAATAAGTAGATAAATTGTGAACATTGCTTACGAAAAGGAGCACAAGTTTTAATGCAAAAGGCAAAATTTAGGTAAAAATAACACCTTAAAACCAAACCATTCGATGAAAAAGTAAAACTTGAACAAACAATAAGTTTCCTCTGCAATCAAAAACTTCTAAGCAAATAGTGTAGACACTTGCAGGAAAATTTGGGCGACAAGGACAGAAGTTCCCACTTTTCACCTTTAGCTTGAAAAATCAACCGAAAAAGCGATATCGGAAATTCGTCAGGAAGCAAGTGCTCTAAAAATAACATTGTCGATAGATACTATTATCAAATGCTATTCAATAATATGAACCAGGTGTGTCCTGGCGAAACATTGATGGTCGAATAATGCAGAACAAAAAAGTTTTGATCCTGAACTGATTGTACTATATCAAAAATGGTTAATAATTTGCAATTATCACTACAAAAAATCTGTTTGTACAAGCGTTTGAACAAACTTACGTCAAACCTTCAACAGCTAATTGAAATAATTCAAAGAAAGAACAATATGCAATGCTTCAATCAAATATGTCATCAGTGAAAGAGATACTGTTTGGCGTACCCCCAAATGGCAAATTTTACGTCTCGTTTTTTGATATACATTAACTGTATCTCTTGCATTGATTATTCAGAATCTGTTTTTTTCTTTTTGACGACGACACCAGAGTCACAGTGCAAAGTCAAAGTGTTCAGATAGCACCACTCATTAAGTTCTGAACCAA
The DNA here is from genome assembly GCF_964194025.1 of Convolutriloba macropyga. NCBI lineage: Eukaryota > Metazoa > Xenacoelomorpha > Acoela > Convolutidae > Convolutriloba > Convolutriloba macropyga. Next base: position 68,700,667 of record NC_134468.1, read on the forward strand.
ATCAAAACTCAATTGTGCAAAAACTAATTATTTTCAAAGTTTCAAAGAAAAGAGCTGGATTGCCTAGAAAGAATTGTAAAATTAGATCCCTCAAAGAGAGATAAGTATTGAGTAATTGATATCGAACTCTAAGCTGTCGTATTGAATTAACTTTGGCTTTGTTTCGTCAATAAGTTTATCATTATGGTCTTTTGTTTAAAATGCCGCATGTTATGCATATGAAAAACCTGCGTTGATGATTTGGAATTGTTACTTATTGACCACGACAGCTGAGTCCCAGTGAAAAGTCAAAGTGTTCAGACAGCTCCACTTTTAAATAGTTTCTCCCATGTCTGCCATTGACTGAACGACACCAAATTGAACCTCAATTGCGAAAATTATTTACGTTAAATTTTCAAAAAGCGACTGAATTGCGTATAAAGAATTGTAAAGTTCCATCAATCAAATACAGATAAGTATTGAGGAATTCATATAGATTCTAAGCTGTCTTTTGGCAATCATGTTCGCTTTGTTACATCAAAAGGTGTTGTCATTGTGGTGCTTTATTTAAAATGAGCCATGTTCTGTTATCAAAATATAGTAAAGCGGTTTTATATTGCTCAAAAGCAACTTTTTAGAATTATTTTGAATTTGAAAAATTATAATTCAACAATCTGTTACGAAAGAAAAAAATTTCTCGAATATTTCAGTAACTTTTGCATTAACTTTTGTAAGAAGTTGTCAAAGATTTGAACAAAAAATAGAAATACAAACCTACTACCAACTAATATACGATAAAAATTTTTGCAAATTTACTTACTGACTTCAAAGATCCTTCCGATGCAGTAATACAGACTAATTTCAAAACACCTCATAACTAGGTATAAATTTTGCAGCAAGATGAGTATACCTAATAAAAGGAAGAATAAAATTCTTCCTTGCTCCTTTTTGCGAATACTCCGTTAAGATAATGTTATAGTTGAAAAACTAGAGCTGCTTAATACTTGCCAGGGATAACTTCCGGAGTGAATGTAATCAGTCAAGTTAGCTTGAATTTCTACATGAAAATGAAAAATCTCCCAGTTGTCCTGAAATGAAGATATAATTGTATTTCTGCTCAAGAAGAAGCAAAGGTTACGTTTCTTGACTGGTCTATGATCTCCGTATTTGAAACTTCCGCTAAAGAAGAGAAAGTAAGTTCCAGTTTCTTTTCGAGTTTGTGTACCTCAGTTACGTAAGAAAAAAAATTCTGTTTCAGTAAACCTTGCATTAACTTTTGTAAGAAGCGGTCGAAGATTTGAAGAAAGTAAATGTAAATCAATCAACTAATATACGATAAAATCTTCGCAAATTTACTAATTGACTTCGAAAAACCTTCCGATGCAAAAATGCAGGCTAATTTCTTCAAAAACCCTCGCGACTACGTATAAATTTTGCAGCAAGACGAGTATGCCTAATAAAAGGAATAAAATCCTTGTTCCTTTTCTGAGTGCGTATACTCCGAAAAGTTTGTTATAGTCGATAAACTAGAGCAGCTCAATTGTTGTCAGGGAAAAATTCGGTAGTGAATATAATCAGCCAAGTTAGCTTCAATTTATACATGAAATCGAAAAAATCTCCCCGTTGTCCTGAAACACAGATATAATTGTATTTCTGCTAAAGAAGGAAAGGTTCCGTCTCTTGACTGGTCTATGATCCCCGTATTTGAAGCTACCGTTAAAGAAGAGGAAGTAAGTTCCAGTTTCTTTTTGTGTTTGTGTACCTCAGTTACGTAAGAAAAAAAATTCTGTTTCAGTAAACCTTGCATTAACTTTTGTAAGAAGTGGTCGAAGATTTGAAGAAAGTAAATGTAAATCTATCAACTAATATAAGATAACATCTTCGCAAATTTACTTACTGACTTCAAAGATCCTTCCGATGCAGTAATACAGTCTAATTTCAAAACCTCACAACTAGGTATAAATTTTGCAGCAAGATGAGTATTACTAATAAAAGGAAGAATAAAATTCTTCCTTACACCTTTTCTGAGTGCCAATACTCCGTTAAGATAATGTTATAGTCGAAAAATTAGAGCTGCTCAAAGCTTGCCAGGGATAACTTCCGGAGTGAATGTAATCAGTCAGGTTAGCTTCAATTTCTAAATGAAATTGAAAATATCTCCCAGTTGTCCTGAAACAAAATTATAATTGTATTTCTGCTCAAGAAGCAAAGTTTACGTTTCTTGACTGGTCTATGATCTCCGTATTTGAAGCTTCCGTTAAAGAAGAGGAAGTAAATTCCAGTTTCTTTTTGTGTTTGTGTACCTCAGTAAAGTAAGAGGAAAAATTCTGTTTCAGTAAACCTTGCATTAACTTTTGTAAGAAGTGGTCGAAGATTTGAAGAAAGTAAATGTAAATCAATCAACTAATATACGACAAAATCTTCGCAAATTTACTTATTGACTTCAAAAAACCTTCCGATGCAGTAATGCAGGCTAATTTCTTCAAAAACCCTCGCAACTACAAATAAATTTTGCAATAAGATGAGTATGCCTAATAAAAGGAAGAATAAAATCCTTGTTCCTTTTCTGAGTGCGTATACTCCGAAAAGTTTATGTTATAGTTGATAAACTAGAGCAGCTCAATTGTTGTCAGGGAAAACTTCTGTATTGAATATAATCAGCCAAGTTAGCTTCAATTTATACATGAAATCGAAAAAATCTCCCCGTTGTCCTGAAACACAGATATAATTGTATTTCTGCTAAAGAAGGAAAGGTTCCGTCTCTTGACTGGTCTATGACCCCGTATTTGAAGCTACCGTTAAAGAAGAGGAAGTAAGTTCCAGTTTCTTTTTGTGTTTGTGTACCTCAGTTACGTAAGAAAAAAAATTCTGTTTCAGTAAACCTTGCATTAACTTTTGTAAGAAGTGGTCGAAGATTTGAAGAAAGTAAATGTAAATCTATCAACTAATATAAGATAACATCTTCGCAAATTTACTTACTGACTTCAAAGATCCTTCCGATGCAGTAATACAGTCTAATTTCAAAACCTCACAACTAGGTATAAATTTTGCAGCAAGATGAGTATTACTAATAAAAGGAAGAATAAAATTCTTCCTTGCACCTTTTCTGAGTGCCAATACTCCGTTAAGATAATGTTATAGTCGAAAAATTAGAGCTGCTCAAAACTTGCCAGGGATAACTTCCGGAGTGAATGTAATCAGTCAGGTTAGCTTCAATTTCTAAATGAAATTGAAAAAATCTCCCAGTTGTCCTGAAACAAAATTATAATTGTATTTCTGCTCAAGAAGCAAAGTTTACGTTTCTTGACTGGTCTATGATCTCCGTATTTGAAGCTTCCGTTAAAGAAGAGGAAGTAAATTCCAGTTTCTTTTTGTGTTTGTGTACCTCAGTAAAGTAAGAGGAAAAATTCTGTTTCAGTAAACCTTGCATTAACTTTTGTAAGAAGTGGTCGAAGATTTGAAGAAAGTAAATGTAAATCAATCAACTAATATACGACAAAATCTTCGCAAATTTACTTATTGACTTCAAAAAACCTTCCGATGCAGTAATGCAGGCTAATTTCTTCAAAAACCCTCGCAACTACAAATAAATTTTGCAATAAGATGAGTATGCCTAATAAAAGGAAGAATAAAATCCTTGTTCCTTTTCTGAGTGCGTATACTCCGAAAAGTTTATGTTATAGTTGATAAACTAGAGCAGCTCAATTGTTGTCAGGGAAAACTTCTGTATTGAATATAATCAGCCAAGTTAGCTTCAATTTATACATGAAATCGAAAAAATCTCCCCGTTGTCCTGAAACAAAGATATAATTGTATTTCTGCTAAAGAAGCAAAGGTTACGTTTCTTGACTGGTCTATGATCTCGGTATTTGAAGCTTCCGTTAAAGATGAGGAAGTAAGTTCCACTTTCTTTTTGTGTTTGTACCTCAGTTACGTAAGAAAAAAAATTCTGTTTCAGTAAACCTTGCATTAACTTTTGTAAGAAGTGGTCGAAGATTTGAAGAAAGTAAATGTAAACCTATCAACTAACATACGATAAAATCTTCGCAAATTTACTTACTGACTTCAAAGATCCTTCCGTTGCAGTGTTGCAGTAATACAGGCTAATTTCTTCAAAAACCCTCGCAACTACAAATAAATTTTGCAGCAAGATGAGTATACCTAATTAAAGGAAGAATAAAATCCTTGTTCCTTTTCTCAGTGCGTATACTCCGAAAAGTTTATGTTATAGTTGATAAACTAGAGCAGCTCAATTGTTGTCAGCTAAAACTTCTGTAGTGAATATAATCAGCCAAGTTAGCTTCAATTTATACATGAAATCGAAAAAATCTCCCCGTTGTCCTGAAACAAAGATATAATTGAATTTCTGCTAAAGAAGCAAAGGTTACGTCTCTTGACTGGTCTATGATCTCCGTATTTGAAGCTTCCGTTAAAGAAGAGGAAGTAAGTTTCAGTTTCTTTTTGTGTTTGTGTACCTCAGTTACGTAAGAAAAAAATTCTGTGTCAGTAAACCTTGCATTAACTTTTGTAAGAAGTGGTCGAAGATTTGAAGAAAGTAAATGTAAATCTATCAACTAATAAAAGACAAAAAATTCGCAAATGAACTTACTGACTTCAAAGATCCTTCCGATGCAGTAATACAGAATAATTTCAAAACACCTCATAACTAGGTATAAATTTTGCAGCAAGATGAGTATTACTAATAAAAGGAAGAATAAAATTCTTCCTTGCACCTTTTCCGAGTGCCAATACTCCGTTAAGATAATGTTATAGTTGAAAAATTAGAGCTGCTCAAAACTTGCCAGGGATAACTTCCGGAGTGAATGTAATCAGTCAAGTTAGCTTCAATTTCTACATGAAATTGAAAAAATCTCCGTTGTCCTGAAACAAAATTATAATTGTATTTCTGCTCAAGAAGAAGCAAAGGTTACGTTTCTTGACTGGTCTATGATCTCCGTATTTGAAGCTTCCGTTAAAGAAGAGGAATTAAGTTCCAGTTTCTTTTTGTGTTTGTGTACCTCAGTTACGTAAGAAAAAAAATTCTGTTTCAGTAAACCTTGCATTAACATTTGTAAGAAGTGGTCGAAGATTTGAAGAAAGTAAATGTAAATCTATCAACTAATATACGATAAAATCTTCGCATATTTACTTACTGACTTCAAAGATCCTTCCTTTGCAGTAATACAGGCTAATTTCAAAACACCTCATAACTAGGTATAAATTTTGCAGCAAGATGAGTATACCTAATAAAAGGAAGAAAATTCTTGCTTGTTCCTTTTCTGAGGGCCAATACTCTGTTAAAATAATGTTATAGTTGAAAAACTAGAGCTGCTCAATACTTGCCAGGGATAACTTCCGGAGTGAAAGTAATCAGTCGGGTTAGCTTCAAATTTACAAGAAATTGAAAAAATTTCCCAGTTGTCCTGAAACAAAGATACAATTGTATTTCTGCTCAAGAAGAAGCAAAGGTTACGTTTCTTGGCTGGTCTATGATCTCCGTATTTGAAGCATCCGTTAAAGAAGAGGAAGTAAGTTCCAGTTTCTTTTTGTGTTTGTGTACCTCAGTTACGTAAGAAAAAAGATTCTGTTTCAGTAAACCTCGCATTAACTTTTGTAAGAAGTGGTCGAAGATTTGAAGAAAGTAAATGTAAATCTATCAACTAATATACGATAAAACCTTCGCAAATTTACTCATTGACTTCAAAAAACCTTCCAATGCAGTAATGCAGGCTAATTTCTTCAAAACCCCTCGCAACTACGTATAAACTTTGAAGCAAGATGAGTATGCCTAATAAAAGGAAGAACAAAATCCTTGTTCCTTTTCTGAGTGCGTATACTCCGTAAAGTTTATGTTATAGTTGATAAACTAGAGCAGTTCAATTGTTGTCAGGGAAAACTTCGGTAGTGAATATAATCAGCCAAGTTGGTTTCAATTTATACATGAAATCAAAAAAATCTCCCCGTTGTCCTGAAACAAAGATATATAATTGTATTTCTGCTAAAGAAGGAAAGGTTACGTCTCTTGACTGGTCTATGATCCCCGTATTTGAAGCTTCCGCTAAAGAAGAGGAAGTAAGTTCCAGTTTCTTTTTGTGTTTTTGTACCTCAGTTACGTAAGAAAGAAAATTCTATTTCATAAAACCTTGCATTAACTTTTGTAAGAAGTGGTCGAAGATTTGAAGAAAGTAAATGTAAATCTATCAACTAATATTAGCTAACATCTTCGCAAATTTACTTACTGACTTCAAAGATCCTTCCGATGCAGTAATACAGGCTAATTTCAAAACACCTCATAACTAGGTATAAATTTTGCAGCAAGATGAGCATACCTAATAAAAGGAAGAATAAAATTCTTGCTTGCTCCTTTTCTGAGTGCGAATACTCCGTTAAGATAATGTTATAGTTGAAAAACTAGAGCTGCTTAAAACTTGCCAGGGATAACTTCCGGAGTGAATGTAATCAGTCAAGTTAGCTTGGAATTCTACATGAAAATGAAAAATCTCCCAGTTGTCCTGAAATGAAGATATAATTGTATTTCTGCTCAAGAAGAAGCAAAGGTTAAGTTTCTTGACTGGTCTATGATCTCCGTATTTGAAACTTCCATTAAAGAAGAGAAAGTAAGTTCCAGTTTCTTTTCGAGTTTTTGTACCTCAGTTAGGTAAAAAAGAAAATTCTGTTTCAGTAAACCTTGCATTAACTTTTGTAAGAAGCGGTCGAAGATTTGAAGAAAGTAAATGTAAATCTATCAACTAATATACGATAAAACCTTCGCAAATTTACTTATTGACTTCAAAAAACCTTCCAATGCAGTAATGCAGGCTAATTTCTTCAAAACCCCTCGCAACTACGTATAAACTTTGCAGCAAGATGAGTATGCCTAATAAAAGGAAGAACAAAATCCTTGTTCCTTTTCTGAGTGCGTATACTCCGTAAAGTTTATGTTATAGTTGATAAACTAGAGCAGTTCAATTGTTGTAAGGGAAAACTTCGGTAGTGAATATAATCAGCCAAGTTGGTTTCAATTTATACATGAAATCGAAAAAATCTCCCCGTTGTCCTGAAACAAAGATATAATTGTATTTCTGCTAAAGAAGCAAAGGTTACGTTTCTTGACTGGTCTAGGATCTCCGTATTTGAAGCATCCGTTAAAGAAGAGGAAGTAAGTTCCAGTTTCTTTTTGTGTTTGTGTACCTCAGTTACGTAAGAAAAAAATTCTGTTTCAGTAAACCTTGCATTAACTTTTGTAAGAAGTGGTCGAAGATTTGAAGAAAGTAAATGTAAATCTATCAACTAATATTAGCTAACATCTTCGCAAATTTACTTACTGACTTCAAAGATCCTTCCGATGCAGTAATACAGGCTAATTTCAAAACACCTCATAACTAGGTATAAATTTTGCAGCAAGATGAGCATACCTAATAAAAGGAAGAATAAAATTCTTGCTTGCTCCTTTTCTGAGTGCGAATACTCCGTTAAGATAATGTTATAGTTGAAAAACTAGAGCTGCTTAAAACTTGCCAGGGATAACTTCCGGAGTGAATGTAATCAGTCAAGTTAGCTTGGAATTCTACATGAAAATGAAAAATCTCCCAGTTGTCCTGAAATGAAGATATAATTGTATTTCTGCTCAAGAAGAAGCAAAGGTTAAGTTTCTTGACTGGTCTATGATCTCCGTATTTGAAACTTCCATTAAAGAAGAGAAAGTAAGTTCCAGTTTTTTTTCGAGTTTTTGTACCTCAGTTAGGTAAAAAAGAAAATTCTGTTTCAGTAAACCTTGCATTAACTTTTGTAAGAAGCGGTCGAAGATTTGAAGAAAGTAAATGTAAATCTATCAACTAATATACGATAAAACCTTCGCAAATTTACTTATTGACTTCAAAAAACCTTCCAATGCAGTAATGCAGGCTAATTTCTTCAAAACCCCTCGCAACTACGTATAAACTTTGCAGCAAGATGAGTATGCCTAATAAAAGGAAGAACAAAATCCTTGTTCCTTTTCTGAGTGCGTATACTCCGTAAAGTTTATGTTATAGTTGATAAACTAGAGCAGTTCAATTGTTGTAAGGGAAAACTTCGGTAGTGAATATAATCAGCCAAGTTGGTTTCAATTTATACATGAAATCGAAAAAATCTCCCCGTTGTCCTGAAACAAAGATATAATTGTATTTCTGCTAAAGAAGCAAAGGTTACGTTTCTTGACTGGTCTAGGATCTCCGTATTTGAAGCATCCGTTAAAGAAGAGGAAGTAAGTTCCAGTTTCTTTTTGTGTTTGTGTACCTCAGTTACGTAAGAAAAAAATTCTGTTTCAGTAAACCTTGCATTAACTTTTGTAAGAAGTGGTCGAAGATTTGAAGAAAGTAAATGTAAATCTATCAACTAATATTAGCTAACATCTTCGCAAATTTACTTACTGACTTCAAAGATCCTTCCGATGCAGTAATACAGGCTAATTTCAAAACACCTCACAACTAGGTATAAATTTTGCAGCAAGATGAGCATACCTAATAAAAGGAAGAATAAAATTCTTGCTTGCTCCTTTTCTGAGTGCGAATACTCCGTTAAGATAATGTTATAGTTGAAAAACTAGAGCTGCTTAATACTTGCCAGGGATAACTTCCGGAGTGAATGTAATCAGTCAAGTTAGCTTGAATTTCTACATGAAAATGAAAAATCTCCCAGTTGTCCTGAAATGAAGATATAATTGTATTTCTGCTCAAGAAGAAGCAAAGGTTACGTTTCTTGACTGGTCTATGATCTCCGTATTTGAAACTTCCATTAAAGAAGAGAAAGTAAGTTCCAGTTTCTTTTCGAGTTTGTGTACCTCAGTTACGTAAGAAAGAAAATTCTGTTTCAGTAAACCTTGCATTAACTTTTGTAAGAAGCGGTCGAAGATTTGAAGAAAGTAAATGTAAATCTATCAACTAATATACGATAAAACCTTCGCAAATTTACTTATTGACTTCAAAAAACCTTCCAATGCAGTAATGCAGGCTAATTTCTTCAAAACCCCTCGCAACTACGTATAAACTTTGCAGCAAGATGAGTATGCCTAATAAAAGGAAGAACAAAATCCTTGTTCCTTTTCTGAGTGCGTATACTCCGTAAAGTTTAGGTTATAGTTGATAAACTAGAGCAGTTCAATTGTTGTCAGGGAAAACTTCGGTAGTGAATATAATCAGCCAAGTTGGTTTCAATTTATACATGAAATCGAAAAAATCTCCCCGTTGTCCTGAAACAAAGATATAATTGTATTTCTGCTAAAGAAGCAAAGGTTACGTTTCTTGACTGGTCTACGATCTCCGTATTTGAAGCATCCGTTAAAGAAGAGGAAGTAAGTTCCAGTTTCTTTTTGTGTTTGTGTACCTCAGTTACGTAAGAAAAAAGATTCTGCTTCAGTAAACCTCGCATTAACTTTTGTAAGAAGTGGTCGAAGATTTGAAGAAAGTAAATGTAAATCTAACAACTAATATACGATAAAACCTTCGCAAATTTACTCATTGACTTCAAAAAACCTTCCAATGCAGTAATGCAGGCTAATTTCTTCAAAACCCCTCGCAACTACGTATTAACTTTGCAGCAAAATGAGTATGCCTAATAAAAGGAAGAACAAATTCCTTGTTCCTTTTCTGAGTGCGTATACTCCGTAAAGTTTATGTTATAGTTGATAAACTAGAGCAGTTCAATTGTTGTCAGGGAAAACTTCGGTAGTGAATATAATCAGCCAAGTTGGTTTCAATTTATACATGAAATCGAAAAAATCTCCCCGTTGTCCTGAAACAAAGATATAATTGTATTTCTGCTAAAGAAGGGAAGGTTACGTCACTTGACTGGTCTATGATCCCCGTATTTGAAGCTTCCGTTAAAGAAGAGGAAGTAAGTTCCAGTTTCTTTTTGTGTTTGTGTACCTCAGGTACGTAAGAAAAAATTCTGTTTCAGTAAACCTTGCATTAACTTTTGTAAGAAGTGGTCGAAGATTTGAAGAAAGTAAATGTAAATCTATCAACTAATATAAGCTAACATCTTCGCAAAATTACTTACTGACTTCAAAGATCCTTCCGATGCAGTAATACAGGCTAATTTCAAAACACCTCATAACTAGGTATAAATTTTGCAGCAAGATGAGTATACCTAATAAAAGGAAGAATAAAATTCTTGCTTGCTCCTTTTTGCGAATACTCCGTTAAGATAATGTTATAGTTGAAAAACTAGAGCTGCTTAATACTTGCCAGGGATAACTTTCGGAGTGAATGTAATCAGTCAAGTTAGCTTGAATTTCTACATGAAAATGAAAAATCTCCCAGTTGTCCTGAAATGAAGATATAATTGTATTTCCGCTCAAGAAGAAGCAAAGGTTACGTTTCTTGACTGGTCTATGATCTCCGTATTTGAAACTTCCGCTAAAGAAGAGAAAGTAAGTTCCAGTTTCTTTTCGAGTTTGTGTACCTCAGCTACGTAAGAAAAAAAATTCTGTTTCAGTAAACCTTGCATTAACTTTTGTAAGAAGCGGTCGAAGATTTGAAGAAAGTAAATGTAAATCAATCAACTAATATACGATAAAATCTTCGCAAATTTATTTATTGACTTCGAAAAACCTTTCGATGCAAAAATGCAGGCTAATTTCTTCAAAAACCCTCGCAACTAAGTATAAATTTTGCAGCAAGATGAGTATGCCTAATAAAAGGAATAAAATCCTTGTTCCTTTTCTGAGTGCGTATACTCCGAAAAGTATGTTATAGTCGATAAACTAGAGCAGCTCAATTGTTGTCAGGGAAAAATTCGGTAGTGAATATAATCAGCCAAGTTAGCTTCAATTTATACATGAAATCGAAAAAATCTCCCCGTTGTCCTGAAACAAAGATATAATTGTATTTCTGCTAAAGAAGGAAAGGTTCCGTCTCTTGACTGGTCTATGATCCCCGTATTTGAAGCTTCCGTTAAAGAAGAGGAAGTAAGGTCCAGTTTCTTTTTGTGTTTATGTACCTCAGTTACGTAAGAAAAAAATTCTGTTTCAGTAAACCTTGCATTAACTTTTGTAAGAAGTGGTCGAAGACTTGAAGAAAGTAAAAGTAAATCTATCAACTAATATAAGATAACATCTTCGCAAATTTACTTACTGACTTCAAAGATCCTTCCGATGCAGTAATACAGTCTAATTTCAAAACACCTCACAACTAGGTATAGATTTTGCAGCAAGATGAGTATTACTAATAAAAGGAAGAATAAAATTCTTCCTTGCACCTTTTCTGAGTGCCAAAACTCCGTTAAGATAACGTTATAGTTGAAAAATTAGAGCTGCTCAAAACTTGCCAGGGATAACTTCCGGAGTGAATGTAATTAGTCAAGTTAGCTTCAATTTCTACATGAAATTGAAAAAATCTCCCAGTTGTCCTGAAACAAAATTATAATTGTATTTATGCTCAAGAAGCAAAGTTTACGTTTCTTGACTGGTCTATGATCTCCGTATTTGAAGCTTCCGTTAAAGAAGAGGAAGTAAATTCCAGTTTCTTTTTGTGTTTGTGTACCTCAGTTACGTAAGAAAAAAAAATCTGTTTCAGTAAACCTTGCATTAACTTTTGTCAGAAGTGGTCGAAGATTTGAAGAAAGTAAATGTAAATCAATCAACTAATATACGACAAAATCTTCGCAAATTTACTTATTGACTTCAAAAAACCTTCTGATGCAGTAATACAGGCTAATTTCTTCAAAAACCCTCGCAACTACAAATAAATTTTGCAATAAGATGAGTATGCCTAATAAAAGGAAGAATAAAATCCTTGTTCGTTTTCTGAGTGCGTATACTCCGAAAAGTTTATGTTATTGTTGATAAATTAGAGCAGCTCAATTGTTGTCAGGGAAAACTTCTGTAGTGAATATAATCAGCCTAGTTAGCTTCAATTTATACATGAAATCGAAAAAATCTCCCCGTTGTCCTGAAACAAAGATATAATTGCATTTCTGCTAAAGAAGCAAAGGTTACGTTTCTTCACTGGTCTATGATCTCCGTATTTGAAGCTTCCGTTAAAGAAGTAAGTTCCAGTTTCTTTTTGTGTTTGTACCTAAGTTACGTAAAAAAAATTTTGTTTCAGTAAACCTTGCATTAACTTTTGTAAGAAGTGGTCGAAGATTTGAAGAAGGTAAATGTAAATCTATCAACTAATGTACGATAAAATCTTCGCAAATTTACTTACTGACTTCAAAGATCCTTCCGTTGCAGTAATACAGGCTAATTTCTTCAAGAACCCTCGCAACTACAAATAAATTTTGAAGCAAGATGAGTATGCCTAATTAAAGGAAGAATAAAATCCTTGTTCCTTTTCTAAGTGCGTATACTCCGAAAAGTTTATGTTATAGTTGATAAACTAGAGCAGCTCAATTGTTGTCAGGTAAAGATTCTGTAGTGAATATAATCAGCCAAGTTAGCTTCAATTTATACATGAAATCGAAAAAATCTCCCCGTTGTCCTGAAACAAAGAGATATAATTGTATTTCTGCTAAGAAGCAAAGGTTACGTTTCTTGACTGGTCTATGACCTCCGTATTCGAAGCATCCGTTAAAGAAGAGGAAGTAAGTTCCAGTTTCTTTTTGTGTTTGTGTACCTCAGTTACGTAAGAAAAAAGATTCTGCTTCAGTAAACCTCGCATTAACTTTTGTAAGAAGTGGTCGAAGATTTGAAGAAAGTAAATGTAAATCTAACAACTAATATACGATAAAACCTTCGCAAATTTACTCATTGACTTCAAAAAACCTTCCAATGCAGTAATGCAGGCTAATTTCTTCAAAACCCCTCGCAACTACGTATTAACTTTGCAGCAAAATGAGTATGCCTAATAAAAGGAAGAACAAATTCCTTGTTCCTTTTCTGAGTGCGTATACTCCGTAAAGTTTATGTTATAGTTGATAAACTAGAGCAGTTCAATTGTTGTCAGGGAAAACTTCGGTAGTGAATATAATCAGCCAAGTTGGTTTCAATTTATACATGAAATCGAAAAAATCTCCCCGTTGTCCTGAAACAAAGATATAATTGTATTTCTGCTAAAGAAGGGAAGGTTACGTCACTTGACTGGTCTATGATCCCCGTATTTGAAGCTTCCGTTAAAGAAGAGGAAGTAAGGTCCAGTTTCTTTTTGTGTTTATGTACCTCAGTTACGTAAGAAAAAAATTCTGTTTCAGTAAACCTTGCATTAACTTTTGTAAGTGGTCGAAGACTTGAAGAAAGTAAAAGTAAATCTATCAACTAATATAAGATAACATCTTCGCAAATTTACTTACTGACTTCAAAGATCCTTCCGATGCAGTAATACAGTCTAATTTCAAAACACCTCACAACTAGGTATAGATTTTGCAGCAAGATGAGTATTACTAATAAAAGGAAGAATAAAATTCTTCCTTGCACCTTTTCTGAGTGCCAAAACTCCGTTAAGATAACGTTATAGTTGAAAAATTAGAGCTGCTCAAAACTTGCCAGGGATAACTTCCGGAGTGAATGTAATTAGTCAAGTTAGCTTCAATTTCTACATGAAATTGAAAAAATCTCCCAGTTGTCCTGAAACAAAATTATAATTGTATTTATGCTCAAGAAGCAAAGTTTACGTTTCTTGACTGGTCTATGATCTCCGTATTTGAAGCTTCCGTTAAAGAAGAGGAAGTAAATTCCAGTTTCTTTTTGTGTTTGTGTACCTCAGTTACGTAAGAAAAAAAAATCTGTTTCAGTAAACCTTGCATTAACTTTTGTCAGAAGTGGTCGAAGATTTGAAGAAAGTAAATGTAAATCAATCAACTAATATACGACAAAATCTTCGCAAATTTACTTATTGACTTCAAAAAACCTTCTGATGCAGTAATGCAGGCTAATTTCTTCAAAAACCCTCGCAACTACAAATAAATTTTGCAATAAGATGAGTATGCCTAATAAAAGGAAGAATAAAATCCTTGTTCGTTTTCTGAGTGCGTATACTCCGAAAAGTTTATGTTATAGTTGATAAATTAGAGCAGCTCAATTGTTGTCAGGGAAAACTTCTGTAGTGAATATAATCAGCCTAGTTAGCTTCAATTTATACATGAAATCGAAAAAATCTCCCCGTTGTCCTGAAACAAAGATATAATTGCATTTCTGCTAAAGAAGCAAAGGTTACGTTTCTTCACTGGTCTATGATCTCCGTATTTGAAGCTTCCGTTAAAGAAGTAAGTTCCAGTTTCTTTTTGTGTTTGTACCTAAGTTACGTAAAAAAAATTTTGTTTCAGTAAACCTTGCATTAACTTTTGTAAGAAGTGGTCGAAGATTTGAAGAAAGTAAATGTAAATCTATCAACTAATATACGATAAAATCTTCGCAAATTTACTTACTGACTTCAAAGATCCTTCCGTTGCAGTAATACAGGCTAATTTCTTCAAGAACCCTCGCAACTACAAATAAATTTTGAAGCAAGATGAGTATGCCTAATTAAAGGAAGAATAAAATCCTTGTTCCTTTTCTAAGTGCGTATACTCCGAAAAGTTTATGTTATAGTTGATAAACTAGAGCAGCTCAATTGTTGTCAGGTAAAGATTCTGTAGTGAATATAATCAGCCAAGTTAGCTTCAATTTATACATGAAATCGAAAAAATCTCCCCGTTGTCCTGAAACAAAGAGATATAATTGTATTTCTGCTAAGAAGCAAAGGTTACGTTTCTTGACTGGTCTATGACCTCCGTATTCGAAGCTTCTGCTAAAGAAGAGAAAGTAAGTTCCAGTTTCTTTTCGTTTTTGTGTACCTCAGTTACGTAAGAAAAAAAATTCTGTTTCAGTAAACCTTGCATTAACTTTTGTAAGAAGTGGTCGAAGATTTGAAGAAAGTAAATGTAAATCAATCAACTAATATACGATAAAATCTTGCAAATTTACTTATTGACTTCGAACCACCTTCCAATGCAGTAATGCAGGTTAATTTCTTCAAAAACTCTCGCAACTACGTATAAATTTTGCAGCAAGATGAGTATGCCTAATAAAAGGAATAAAATCCTTGTTCCTTTTCTAAGTGCGTATACTCCGAAAAGTTTATGTTATAGTCGATAAACTAGAGCAGCTCAATTGCTGTCAGGGAAAACTTCGGTAGTGAATATAATCAGCCAAGTTAGTTTCAATTTATACATGAAATCAAAAAAATCTCCCCGTTGTCCTGAAACAAAGATATAATTGTATTTCTGCTAAAGAAGGAAAGGTTCCGTCTCTTGACTGGTCTATGATCCCCGTATTTGAAGCTTCCGTTAAAGAAGAGGAAGTAAGTTCCAGTTTCTTTTTGTGTTTGTGTACCTCAGATACGTAAGAAAAAAATTCTGTTTCAGTAAACCTTGCATTAACTTTTGTAAGAAGTGGTCGAAGATTTGAAGAAAGTAAATGTAAATCTATCAACTAATATAAGATAAAATCTTCGCAAATTTACTTACTGACTTCAAAGATCCTTCCGATGCAGTAATACAGGCTAATTTCAAAACACCTCATAACTAGGTATAAATTTTGCAGCAAGATGAGTATTACTAATAAAAGGAAGAATAAAAATCTTCCTTGCACCTTTTCCGAGTGCCAATACTCCGTTAAGATAATGTTATAGTTGAAAAACTAGAGCTGCTCAATACTTGCCAGGGATAACTTCCGGAGTGAATGTAATCAGTCAGGTTAGCTTCAATTTCTACATGAAATTGAAAAAATCTCCCAGTTGTCCTGAAACAAAGATATAATTGCATTTCTGCTCAAGAAGAAGCAAAGTTTACGTTTCTTGACTGGTCTATGATCTCCATATTTGAAGCTTCCGTTAAAGAAGAGGAAGTAAATTCCAGTTTCTTTTTGTGTCTGTGTACCTCAGTTACGTAAGAAAAAAATTCTGTTTCAGTAAACCTTGCATTAACTTTTGTAAGAAGTGGTCGAAGATTTGAAGAAAGTAAATGTAAATCAATCAACTAATATACGACAAAATCTTAGCAAATTTACTTATTGACTTCAAAAAACCTTCCGATGCAGTAATTCAGGCTAATTTCAAAAACCCTCGCAACTACAAATAAATTTTACAGCAAGATGAGTATGCCTAATAAAAGGAAGAATAAAATCCTTGTTCCTTTTCTGAGTGCGTATACTCCGAAAAGATTATGTTATAGTTGATAAACTAGAGGCGCTCAATTGTTGTCAGGGAAAACTTCTGTAGTGAATATAATCAGCCAAGTTAGCTTCAATTTATACATGAAATCGAAAAAATGTCCCTGTTGTCCTGAAACAAAGATATAATTGTATTTCTGCTAAAGAAGGAAAGGTTCCGTCTCGTGACTGGTCTATGATCCCCGTATTTTGAAGCTTCCGTTAAAGAAGAGGAAGTAAGTTCCAGTTTCTTTTTGTGTTTGTGTACCTCAGTTACGTAAGAAAAAAAATTCTGTTTCAGTAAACCTTGCATTAACTTTTGTAAGAAGTGGTCGAAGATTTGAAGAAAGTAAATGTAAATCTATCAACTAATATAAGATAACATCTTCGCAAATTTACTTACTGACTTCAAAGATCCTTCCGATGCAGTAATACAGTCTAATTTCAAAACCTCACAACTAGGTATAAATTTTGCAGCAAGATGAGTATTACTAATAAAAGGAAGAAAATTCTTGCTTACTCCTTTTCTGAGGGCCAATACTCTGTTAAAATAATGTTATAGTTGAAAAACTAGAGCTGCTCAATACTTGCCAGGGATAACTTCTGGAGTGAAAATAATCAGTCAGGTTAGCTTCAAATTTACATGAAATTGAAAAAATTTCCCAGTTGTCCTGAAACAAAGATATAATTGTACTTCTGCTCAAGAAGAAGCAAAGGTTACGTTTCTTGACTGGTCTATGATCTCCGTATTTGAAGCTTCCGGTAAAGAAGAGGAAGTAAGTTCCAGTTTCTTTTTGTGTTTGTGTACCTCAGTTACGTAAGAAAAAAGATTCTGTTTCAGTAAACCTCGCATTAACTTTTGTAAGAAGTGGTCGAAGATTTGAAGAAAGTAAATGTAAATCTATCAACTAATATACGATAAAACCTTCGCAAATTTACTTATTGACTTCAAAAAACCTTCCAATGCAGTAATGCAGGCTAATTTCTTCAAAACCCCTCGCAACTACGTATAAACTTTGCAGCAAGATGAGTATGCCTAATAAAAGGAAGAACAAAATCCTTGTTCCTTTTCTGAGTGCGTATACTCCGTAAAGTTTATGTTATAGTTGATAAACTAGAGCAGTTCAATTGTTGTCAGGGAAAACTTCGGTAGTGAATATAATCAGCCAAGTTGGTTTTAATTTATACATGAAATCGAAAAAATATCCCCGTTGTCCTGAAACAAAGATATAATTGTATTTCTGCTAAAGAAGGAAAGGTTACGTCTCTTGACTGGTCTATGATCCCCGTATTTGAAGCTTCCGTTAAAGAAGAGGAAGTAAGTTCCAGTTTCTTTTTGTGTTTGTGTACCTCAGTTACGTAAGAAAAAAGATTCTGTTTCAGTAAACCTCGCATTAACTTTTGTAAGAAGTGGTCGAAGATTTGAAGAAAGTAAATGTAAATCTATCAACTAATATAAGATAAAATCTTCGCAAATTTAATTACTGACTTCAAAGACCCTTCCGATGCAGTAATACAGGGTAATTTCAAAACACCTCATAACTAGGTATAAATTTTGCAGCAAGATGAGTATACCTAATAAAAGGAAGAATAAAATTCTTGCTTGCTCCTTTTCTGAATGCGAATACTCCGTTAAGATAATGTTATAGTTGAAAAAGTAGAGCTGCTCAAAACTTGCCAGGGATAACTTCCGGAGTGAAAATAATCAGTCAGGTTAGCTTCAAATTTACATGAAATTGAAAAAATTTCCCAGTTGTCCTGAAACAAAGATATAATTGTACTTCTGCTCAAGAAGAAGCAAAGGTTACGTTTCTTGACTGGTCTATGATCTCCGTATTTGAAGCTTCCGGTAAAGAAGAGGAAGTAAGTTCCAGTTTCTTTTTGTGTTTGTGTACCTCAGTTACGTAAGAAAAAAGATTCTGTTTCAGTAAACCTCGCATTAACTTTTGTAAGAAGTGGTCGAAGATTTGAAGAAAGTAAATGTAAATCTATCAACTAATATACGATAAAACCTTCGCAAATTTACTTATTGACTTCAAAAAACCTTCCAATGCAGTAATGCAGGCTAATTTCTTCAAAACCCCTCGCAACTACGTATAAACTTTGCAGCAAGATGAGTATGCCTAATAAAAGGAAGAACAAAATCCTTGTTCCTTTTCTGAGTGCGTATACTCCGTAAAGTTTATGTTATAGTTGATAAACTAGAGCAGTTCAATTGTTGTCAGGGAAAACTTCGGTAGTGAATATAATCAGCCAAGTTGGTTTTAATTTATACATGAAATCGAAAAAATATCCCCGTTGTCCTGAAACAAAGATATAATTGTATTTCTGCTAAAGAAGGAAAGGTTACGTCTCTTGACTGGTCTATGATCCCCGTATTTGAAGCTTCCGTTAAAGAAGAGGAAGTAAGTTCCAGTTTCTTTTTGTGTTTGTGTACCTCAGTTACGTAAGAAAAAAGATTCTGTTTCAGTAAACCTCGCATTAACTTTTGTAAGAAGTGGTCGAAGATTTGAAGAAAGTAAATGTAAATCTATCAACTAATATAAGATAAAATCTTCGCAAATTTAATTACTGACTTCAAAGACCCTTCCGATGCAGTAATACAGGGTAATTTCAAAACACGTCATAACTAGGTATAAATTTTGCAGCAAGATGAGTATACCTAATAAAAGGAAGAATAAAATTCTTGCTTGCTCCTTTTCTGAATGCGAATACTCCGTTAAGATAATGTTATAGTTGAAAAAGTAGAGCTGCTCAAAACTTGCCAGGGATAACTTCCGGAGTGAATGTTATCAGTCAGGTTAGCTTCAATTTCTACATGAAATTGAAAAAAATCTCCCAGTTCTCCTGAAATGAAGATATAATTGTATTTCTGCTCAAGAAGAAGCAAAAGTTACGTTTTTTGACTGGTCTATGATCTCCGTATTTGAAACTTCCGTTAAAGAAGAGGAAGTAAGTTCCAGTTTCTTTTCGTGTTTATGTACCTCAGTTACGTAAGAAAAAAATTCTGTTTCAGAAAACCTTGCATTAACTTTTGTAAGAAGTGGTCGAAGATTTGAAGAAAGTAAATGTAAATCTATCAACTAATATACGATAAAACCTTCGCAAATTTACTTATTGACTTCAAAAAACCTTCCAATGCAGTAGTGCAGGCTAATTTCTTCAAAAACCCCTCGCAACTACGTATAAACTTTGCAGCAAGATGAGTATGCCTAATAAAAGGAAGAACAAAATCCTTGTTCCTTTTCTGAGTGCGTATACTCCGTGAAGTTTATGTTATAGTTGATAAACTAGAGCAGTTCAATTGTTGTCAGGGAAAAATTCGGGAGTGAATATAATCAGCCAAGTTAGCTTCAATTTATACATGAAATCGAAAAAATCTCCCCGTTGTCCTGAAACAAAGATATAATTGTATTTCTGCTAAAGAAGCAAAGGTTACGTTTCTTGACTGGTCTATGATTTCCGTATTTGAAGCTTCCATTAAACAAGGGGAAGTATTTTCCAATTTCTTTTGCGTGTTTTTGTAGATGTGATCTAGGTCCTAACAGCCCAAATAACTCCCAACTACTCGTTTTCTTAATGAAAAAAAAAACGTATAAACTAACTAGTTCTCTAATTAGTTCTGATAGATCCCGCCAGTGACAAAATTTCTAATCCTGCCTTTTAGTTAAAACAATTATTTCTTTTCATATTAGTTTCATTTCAGGACGGGCAGCCTTGAAAGATAAACGTCTATTGCTGATTCTTAGCCAACTTCTCTTCCCGTTTTTTTTACAACTTCAATAATGTACCGGACTTTTTTTGTTTAACTTGACCGACTTTGTCATTTATTTAATGTAAGAAAAAATATGCTTCAATTTTTCGAACAAAATCCACGATTTATGTAATTGTTCTCTAAAAAGTTGCAGCATTCATAGAGTCTGGATCATACAACATTTGGTCTATCAGATTTTTTCTTAACCTGAACAAGCTGAACTATCGATCATTTCCAATTTTAACCAGTATAGGTCTTTTCATACGCAAATTTGTATGGGCACACGAACGCACCAAATTTCAACGAGTCAAGGTCTTGATCACGGTATTTTAATCTGCCCGAGTATCTTTAAGGGAAAATAGTCTGGATGGTAATTTTCATAAATCATATTGAACGAAATCCTGATCTGTGTTTTGTTAAAATAAACCACCAATAGAAAAGAGCATAAGCAAGGCTAAGCTCTTCTCTGGATTCCAATTTTCCTTTAATTTTGATAAGAATTTAGAGGTTAATGTACATCCATTGCAAAATAGGTTAGGAGCACCTCACTGGTCTTCAATTAGAGCTTGTAAAATAGAAAACTCATAGCAGACGCGTAGAAGCATGTGTAGTTCTAATCAAGAGGTGAGTGAAGAATGATAAATGTATCCAATCGACGTAAAATCTAACACTGAAGCCGCGAGTAAAACGACAAAAAACGGTTTCCCAACGGTAAAACGATCTGTGCAGGTCAGAACTTTTCAACATGACGCATGAACACAAGGAAATCAACAACAGTTTTACTGCTGTCGTCAACCCCAACCCCCATTCAATGCAGAAAATTGGAAAATACATAGGTATGAGACTTTCTGGTATATAACGCTGGATGATATCAAATCGCGATGCAAAATTTAGAATACTCTTTGATCACAACAAATATCAATATCGTTATTATGGAATATTACAGTTAATTATACATTGATCATTAGAACATTAATTACCTGCTTTATTATAGTTAATAGTTATGTAGTTAAGATAAGGGGACAAAACACCCAATGCGACAAAAACACCCGAAACATAACTCAATGGCGCTCTTCAGATAGCCAAAAATCATACGTTTTTCAAAACCATTATTAGATTATTATGCATCTAACTCAACCGAACCTGGTATAAGGTTGCAATGACCGCTTTGAAAATTTCTCTCACCTGACTTTTTATTGATAATTAACTACTCACCATTTTGGCGGTATTGAAATAAGTTTCGGCACTTTCATGTGTCCGCTTAGTTGTATGTAGTCAAAACTATCACAATCGAACACGATACTGGCAGTTCTACTGAGCAAGTACTCTCCGTAGTAATTAACTAACAATTTAGGATAAACCAAGGCAAGTTTCCTCTTTCGAAAATCAGTCCAGTTTTCATAGCTTTATATCGTTGGCTCTTGCATTGTACCAAAACTATCACAACTGAACGTGAGATTAAATAAATTAATTGCAATCAAAGCAATTTTATAATTGGACTATTGAACTCAGAGATCAAAGGGAACTAAATACTTATTTTTTGGCATTAGGTAAAAAAAAATAGATTCGAATGGTCTCACATTGATCTGTTCGGTGGCACCCTGGTCTTCTTGAAAGCGCGTGCAGTTGTACCAGTTCTGGCCGTGTTTGTTCCAGTCATCCATACAGATCCAGCAGAAGTGATGACTGCAGGTCTTGCACGTCATGTGGTTGCAGCCACCATTCTTCTCAATTGACACTTTGCACTTGGGACACGGCTGAAATTCAAACGAAATGATCTCATAGATAATTTTGGATCTTGGTCTCCAGATACGGTCAGACCATTTGTGTTTCCAGAAAAACACCAGCTACAAAACCAGCTAGCCTGGGGCACGCATAAGCAGATTTTTCAAAAATTAAGAACAGCCGGATAACATTGGACAGATCGCTTTTGAACGACTGGCGTGGTTTTTGTATCAGTTGTAGTTAGCGTGACAGAGGAGGGGAGTCCAAACCTGTGAAAAACTTCACTTCACACTATCATTTTATCTCTTCTCAGCAGCTTCGATCAATTGAAACTAGCGGACTTCTAAAAGAGCTCCGGGATTTACCTGTTCATCCCATTTATGAGGACAACAGTTTAATAGCATAAAACAAATAATCCGCCAAGGGCTAAATAGCAAAAGTCAAAGCTGAATCCTATATGCACAAAAATAACCAAAACATACCCGGCATATTGCCGGAAAATAGCCGCCGTTGATTCCAATAAGCATGATTGGGATTGAACGAATAGAATATATTGAAAAAAAAAGATTTTTGTACAAAAATATTTTTTAAGTCCGATTTATTTTGATGGCATTTCGTAGTTGAACATACTTCGGTTTCTTAGAGAGAGGCTACAGGGGCTACTATCAACACCAATAAGCATTAGAGGTGGTAACTAAGACTTATAGGAACGACGTTCAAATAGCGGGCATCTAAAATTGGGCTTTATGGGTTTATCCCGTTTCTATTTCTGACTTCAATTTTTTATACTGACTCTGCTCATTTTGAATTGCTTTGCTGAGCAACTGATGTTCAAATTCACTTTTAGCAGAATGAGAGAAGAGAGAAACTAGCCTAGAGAAGTCAAAAAGATTTCACGCAAAATGTCGAAAAAGCAGCAAAATGGTAAAGCGAAAAAAAGTTTGACGAAGTAAAAAAAAATACGAGCGCAATAATAGCCGGCTGAGAAGATGAGGTCGGCTATTAAAAAATAAACAAATTTAAACATTTCAATTTCCAGAGCTTTATAGTAAATCAAATGGGACACAATTGATAAAAATTTTGACCTTACGTGCCGTTAGAATGAGTACACAATACATCAAACGTGTTGAAATTAATAACTAAGAACAACATAATAGTACATACCACAGTCTTTGTTCACAGCAAAAAATAAACATAGCCAGCAGATTGCCGGAAAATAGCCGACATAGCAGACGCCCTAGATACATATCGGGATAGAAACAGAAAGAGGAAGAAATTGTTCTAAGTCAGTGTGCAGTTTCAAATTAGATTCTAAACCTGTACCTACTTGAGTTTCTAAACTGAAGGGCATTCAGCTTAATACTAATATCAGCTAGCAATCGCTCTAATGAACTTTGATAACCTAATGCACTCTGGCTTAATGACCGGGCTCTATCGGTTTATCCCGTTTCTTTTGATTCTGCTCTTTTGACATTGAACGTATTCACTACATTGCGTAGTTCAATGCAAAAAAAAGAATTTAGAATCCATTCAGTTGAAACAGTGAGTGAGGTAAGGCAGAAGTCAAACGTGAAAATAGTGACTTATGTAAAACGAAGAACAAACGGTCAAAGCGAATCAAAAGGTAAAGCGAATTAAAACAAAACAGCAGACCTGAAACACCTGAAATACAATCCAAAGAATTGAAAGAAAAACTTAAAAGTACTTTACCTGACCAGCAGATTATTTGAACAACGCCAGCCAAAATACAATCAAAATCATCTAAAGAAGTTGAGAAACTAAAATATACTCATTTCTAAAACGCTTGAAGCATTTACCCCGAAGGCAAAAGTTAATCCCTTCAAAAATAGTTATTTCAAAAATATGTCAAAAACCAAATTTTGCCTCTGAGATCGGTCCACTATTATAACTGCAAGACCTGAAAAGTATTCATTGGCACTTGTAGATCGATTACCTCAGACAATGACAGGAGAAATCAAAAATTGATAGCAATTGCAAATTTTTTTGAAAAAATTGCTAAAATTATGATATTAATATCTTCAGAACCAATTTGGTGTCTCTAGAGGCTATCCAGTAACCAAATTCCAAGCCTTAAAAAATTCATTGGCTCAAATATCGATACAAAATTTGTTTTTAAAAATTCAAATTCCAAAAAATGGAAATTCGTTCTATTAAAATGTTGAAAACCATTCCATTGCCCCTAGCAACTATGTAATAACAGACTATCAAACCCTGGAGAAGGTTACTTGGCTACTGAGGCAACAAAAACTGAATAAATGCAGGTTTTCAAAAAACTTTATAAAAATGAAAATTTTATCAAAAATATTTTAAAATGCTACCATTCCATTGACACTAACATTCATGCAGTAGCTTATTATTCGACCGTGGAATAGGTTTTCTCGCCCTTGAGGATGGAAAAAATCATAAATTGATAAAAAAAATTTTAGGAAAACTTGAAAAAAATGCAGATTTTATCAAAAGAAAAAGGAGAAGAATAGAACGAAATTTTTCTGTTTCTTTTAAATGTCAAAAAGTGTTCTAATTTGGCGTGCAGTTTCAGTTGGATTCTAAAACTACACCTAATTCAGCTTTTAAATTGAAAACTAATAAGCTTAATACCAATGTCAGCTAGCAAACACTAATGAACTTTGATAAGCTAATTCTCAAAGACTTAATAGCCGGGATTTATCAATTTATCCCGTCTCTTTTGATCTTTTGACTTTGAAAGTATTCAATATATTGAGTAATTCAATGCGTAAAAGAATTTAAAATTCATTCAGTTCAAATAGTGAGTGAAGTAAGTCAGAAGTCAAACGTGAAAATCGTGACTTATATAAACCGAAAAACTTGAGCAAAAGGTACAGCGAATTATAAAAGGGGAGCGCCTAAATAATAGCCGTTTGAGAGGCTTACGACGGCTATTAAAAATTACAAAAATATTGAAAAAAATTCAAAAAAAAATGCAAAAAATAGTATCATTTTGCGTGTTTGTGTTTGTAGCATCAAAACATATAGCTCACAAAATGGTCATAATATGTAATTTTGTCTCGCAGAAGACTTTCATCAACCTTTAAAACATCAACCTAAGATTAATCAAACAAAAACCCAAAAAAAATATCAAAAAACATGAAAAATTGCACTATTTTGAGCACAAAACTCCTGAAGATGACCTTTTAACTATAAATTAAGGCCATCCCAGCAGCTGCGCCACTCTAAGCACTTGAAGGACTACTAAAGCCCATATTGGGCATCTAATGAAACTTAATGCCCACTGGGCTTTACCTGTTTATCCCGTTTTGAAAGATCAAAGTCATTGAAAAATGTGTAAAAACATCTAAACAAAAACACAGCGCACAAATACTTGTAAAAAAGGAGAGCGCCTAAATAATAGCCGTTTGAGAGGCTGACGGCGGCTATTAAAGAACATAAAAAGTCAAATACAATAGCATTTCTCGTAGGTGAATTAGGTACAAATAGAAAACAAATGAAGGCAAGAATCAAAAACTCAACTATAAACCTTTCAAAAAGAAATGAAAGCCATAGCTAAAAGCAGATGCCGATAATTTGAAAATTGCAAATTACACGGCATTAGAAAGTCAATGAGAACTGTTGTTTCTGAGACTACGCGACAAGACCCCAAGAAAAGCACTAACATCTCAAACCATTAATTAGATTCATGTATACCTCGTAAGCAACCGATGACAATATCTCTGCATGAGACTTATATATAGGACAACCTAAACACAGAATAAAAACAGGGCAAAAACCCCAAAATTCGCTAAAGTTTTAAAACACAATTTATAATATCTTCAACTATGAACTAAAAAATTTAATAGAATAATTCAAGCATCATTAGCAACAGATCAGACGTGTCATTACTGACTGATTGACAAGACAACAAAAACACGCAAAAACTAAAACTCAGTTTTTGAAAACAATTAGTGAAAAGCCATGAACCATCAATTAGACTCATTTATCCCTCATTAGGAAACGATGATAACAGTCATTTATGACACCTAGTGAAAAAAAACTACAAAACTGAGCAACCCTAAAAAATCGTTGATAGTTTTTGAAAGCAAGTTGTGGCAAAGTAGTGAAAACCTTTGTACATCAATAAAAATTGTTTAAATTCTTTCTGTTTTGCTTTATTAGTTTGTCATTGAAACCAGTAATTAAAAGACTAGGAAAACGGAAAACAAAAAACTACCAAAAACCAGTCAAACTCAAAAATTGCTGATATTCTATCAAAACAAACAATGTCTAAGTATTAAAAACCATCAACTGACAATCGATGCCTTCAAAAACAACTGAGCATGATCAGAACAGATGTATGACATTTTGAAACGTATCAAAAACCAAAAGAAGTGTGAACAGATCTTTAAAATGTAGCCGGAAAACCCCGGAACCTAGTCAACGTAGATATTGCAGAGGCCCCATCATTGCCCTCAATGAACAAAATGAGCCTACTAATTGATTCTACCAATTATTTTTAAGCAAACTGCCAAATGTCTTACTAATTGCTCTTCTATGAATGGTGAATGAGGCAAACAATTTAGAGCAGGGCGTAGGTTTAAATTCATGCGGCACAAAAACTTCTGCCTAGTGAGGGAGTAAAACCCGCGACTTCTCAAATGAGAGTCGGGAACAATAACCTCACCTCCACGATAAAAGGCAATATATGCTTTTCGCTCAACCGATTATATTTTAGTAACGACTTATTTTCTGAATGCAGGAAATTCAAATTGATCAGAAAATCAAAAAGTAAAGCCTAAAAAAGTCACCGAAGAAAAAATATCAA
This sequence comes from Convolutriloba macropyga, assembly GCF_964194025.1. Lineage (NCBI taxonomy): Eukaryota > Metazoa > Xenacoelomorpha > Acoela > Convolutidae > Convolutriloba > Convolutriloba macropyga. The sequence goes on from NC_134468.1 coordinate 68,727,028, forward strand.
AATAATATAGAAAAAACGGCCAAACAAAATCATTGCATAAAAAGGCATCTTAAAAATAATAATTTCAAACTTCGTTCGAGCGCAATTTTATCATTTTGAAACAATAACAGGAAAACTAACATGAAATACTGACATGACAATTCAATAACTGACTATCATCTGTACAAACAGATAAAATCGAGGAAAGGGGACAAATAAAAAAACATTATAAAAATCCTTAAAAAAGACAAATGCTACCTCCCAACAATTATTCAAGGGAACTTTTCATAAATTTCTCTGCTAGATCAGTGAACTACCCACTGCCCGTCAGAGAAACATTTAAAAAGAAAAACGTCAAAAAACGAAATACAATTAATTTCAGTGAAAACTGCTGTTTATAACCTTAACCAGTCAATATATGATAGCTCTAGATTACACAAGAATTTGCGAAACCTAAAGTCGGAAAAAATAAGCAAAACAAATAGAATGCCGAAAATCGGGCGAAATTATTAAATACAAAATTGTTTTTTGACAAACACAACTCAAAAATAAAATCTATCAAATTAAAAGATAATTTAAACCGCAAAAGGTAGCCGGCAATTTGCCGAAAAATAGCTGCCATTGCCGTACCCGACGCACATAGAGATCGAAACGGAAGGAGATAAAAATAGCCAGAATTTGTTTCTAAGTGTCAAAAAGAATTCTAATTTGGCGTGCAGTTAGTTTCAATCAGATTCTAAAAATATACGCACTTCATTTTCTGTACTGCAGGCCATTAGGCTTAAAACTAAGGCTAGTTATCGATCCCTCTAATGAATTTTGATAAACTAAGGCACATTGACTTAATCATTGGCTTTATCTGTTTATTCCATTTCTTTAGAGCTTGCTCTTTAGAAATTAACAATATTCACTACATTGCGTAATTCGATGAGAAAAAATATTGAAATCAACTCAGTTGAAACAGCGAGTGAGGCAAGTCAGGAGTCAACGTGAAAGCCGTGACTTATGTAAAACAAAAACTTGACCGAAACGTAAGGCGAATTAAAAAAGGAGAGCGCCTAAATAATAGACGTAAAAAAATCAATCAAGTCAGTCTGAAAATTTGCCTGTCAAAAACACGACAAACAAAGACGGCAAATTGCTCGAAAGGTTCCACCTAGAACCCACTGACCAACGTTGGGATTGAAACAGTAAATCAAAAAATAACGACAGCCTAATTTTTTCTAAGTGTCAAAAAAAGTTCTCAGTATAATTTTATCTACAGTTTTCGACTAAAAAGGCGAATTCAGTCTATATGGGGAAAATGAGCTTAATACCACAACCAGTTAGCAGAATATTTCAAGGAACTGGGATAACTTCATGCACCAAGTCAAATCTTATCAATTAGTGCCCGAGCTTCATTGGTCTAACCTGTTTCTTTTGATTTCTTTTTTAAATTAAACATATTCGCGTAAAAATGCTGAAAGAATCAAATTCCATTTTGATGAAACAGTATGAGCAGTACTGTAAGACAGAAATAAAACGTCAAAGTGAAGCCATGCACAGCGAAAAAAGTCATGGAAAAACGAATAAACAAAGCAAGACAATCCTGAATTACAACGCAAGGAATTGAATTAACTGTGGACGTGAAATTAAAAGATTAACAGCACCATTAAACTAAGACAGTAAAAATTGGCAAAAACTCAAAAATATATATATATATATATAAAGAATCATTTTTTTCCAGGATCTTGTGTTTTAAAGAATTACCAATAGCAACAACACTTTTTTTTAAAAAAAAATGACTTTTTACTCATTTTCAGATTGAGTACACAATACAATAACTTGGTTGGAATCAATGACAGGCAAAGCAAAGAAGCGGCAAAACAAAGAAATAGGCGAAAATCAGAAAATTTGTGAAAGTCAGTGTCACGAAAGAAAGAAAACCACACAACTACATGCCTAAAGCCTTAACCACAGCATACCATAAAAATTATGAAGTCATAAAATATCTTTTATCAGCTCTAATGTTTTGATTTTGGAAACAAAGGGTGTCTTCGTCATGGAAAACATAAGCTAGAGATTTGAGTTAATAAAATCAACAAAATTATGTCCACCTGAAAGGCCGATGAGAACTGTTGCTCTTGATACTGAGCTATAAGGCCACAAAAAATAACAACAAAAACATGCCAACTTAAAAAAAACAACTTTTTTGAAAATAAAGCGCTAAACTGATTAAAAAAAGATTGTTAAGAACTCAAAGAACTAATTAGATTTGCTTATAACCCAATAGCAACCGAAAAAACCTGTCGTTAAAGAAGAGAACAAAAAATACAACTTATCTTTAATGATGAGAACAAACAATACAACCTGTCGTTCTGAAGTAATGGAGATACAACTAATTTTTGAAACATCGCAAAACCACATTTTGAAAACAAATGGCGTAAAAGTCACAGAAAACATTAGCCACAGACTGAAACAATTTTTTCGATTAACTAAATCCTCATCAGCCAACGATGAGACCTATCATTAATGAGACTGAGTTAATAAGACAGCAATAAGTCTAGAAAAAACAGTCAAAACTAAAAGAAATCACCAAAAATTTTTTTAGAAAAAATAGTGTCAAGACACGAAAACCACTAGCTATGAAATGGAATAATTAATTAGCTTCATTTGTGTCTCATTGGCAAGCATTGACACCTGTCATAAATGATATTAAGTGACAAGACAGAAAAAATTAAAAAGTGACAAAAATAAATAATTAATAATTTTTGAAAACAAATAGTGTCGAAATTTTAAAAAGCCTTAGCCTTAATTGATGAATACAAGTCATTGCAATTAGACACAACTAGAACACATATACCTCATGTTTATAACAATCAAAAGAAGACCCATTAAAAACAAAGCATAGAGGCAACGCACAAAAAATTCTCTCAGAAATTGAAAATGTGTTTCAAGCATCAATTTCTCACTCCACTTAAAAGGTAATTTAAAAAAACAATTATGGCTCCAACCTACCCCTTTTTGCTCCTTTTACAACTCGAGTAAAAGGTCGATTACAACCATCACTCTAAGGTGATTTCTCAGAGACGTGAAAAAGCTGAAAAGGTGCACAGATCTTAGAAAAAAAATACAGCACACCAAAACAATCCAAATACTTTGAATTTTAAAAAATGTGTAAAAAAAATTCCTGGCCTTAAAATCAAAAAATTTTTATTGACTAAAAACTAGACCTAGAAATGACCAGGAATGGTCTCGGAAAGCCTTTAAGAAACAAATCAGATCAGAAAGAGTGCAAAAACAGTAAAAAAAGTCAAAAGGGCGCATAAGGACAACTACTATCGAGAAAGCAATTTTCGTTCAAAGTTTTCTTAACTTGAAAATTAGAAAAAAAACATTCACTTTGTTGATCAATTTCCCATTTTGCTGTGACCAAAATCATTTCTCGAAGAGTCGTCTATGTCGAAAAAACAACCCTTTGAGAAAACTTTCATATTGGCACCAATTCCAAAAAAGCAAATTGGAGACAATGAAATTTTTAGCCCCAAAAACAAACAAAAGCAAAAAAAATTCAATTACTTCCTCATAATATAGTCGGTAGATTGCCAGAATATCTACGAAATAATAGACTTCCGTGACTTATAATGGAGAGAGAAACAGATACAGATATAAATTGAAAAAGTTATCGACGCAGCTCAAAACGCTATGCAAAAAATACGGCGATTAATTAATAAAGCTTGTCAAAACCATCACTCTAAGGTGATTTCTCAGAGACGTGAAAAAGCTGAAAAGGTGCACAGATCTTAGAAAAAAATACAGCACACCAAAACAATCCAAATACTTTGAATTTTAAAAAATGTGTAAAAAAAATTCCTGGCCTTAAAATCAAAAAATTTTTATTGACTAAAAACTAGACCTAGAAATGACCAGGAATGGTCTCGGAAAGCCACTAAGAAACAAATCAGATCAGAAAGAGTGCAAAAACAGTAAAAAACAAGTCAAAAGGGCGCATAAGGACAACTACTATCGAGAAAGCAATTTTCGTTCAAAGTTTTCTTAACTTGAAAATTAGAAAAAAAAACATTCACTTTGTCGATCAATTTCCCATTTTGCTGTGACCAAAATCATTTCTCGAAGAGTCGTCTATGTCGAAAAAACAACCCTTTGAGAAAACTTTCATATTGGCACCAATTCCAAAAAAGCAAATTGGAGACAATGAAATTTTTAGCCCCAAAAACAAATAAAAGCAAAAAAAATTCAATTACTTCCTCATAATATAGTCGGTAGATTGCCAGAATATCTACGAAATAATAGACTTCCGTGACTTATAATGGAGAGAGAAACAGCTACAGATATAAATTGAAAAAGTTATCGACGCAGCTCAAAACGCTATGCAAAAAATACGGCGATTAATTAATAAAGCTTGTCAAAACTCATTGCACAGAAGCCTTTTCATTAGAGCCTTTTCCTTTATTACACATATTAGTTCCTTTGAGCTTAAACTAAATCAAAATAAACTTAATTTTTAAATTACAAAAGTCATTTTATTGAGTGAGGTGAGTCACTTCTGATCAAAATCTAATCACACAAAAAAAACTTTTCTAGAGAGAGAGAGAGAGAGAGAGAGAGAGAGAGAGAGAGAGATAAATGACGTCACACACGCAAACTCTGTTAGTGAGAGGAAGAAATCACGCAAAAAACTTTTGCGAGAGAGAGAGAGAGAGAGAGCCATGCAAAACGAAAAAAGTTATGGAAAGAAAAAAAACAACGCAAGACAATGAGCACCATTAAACTAAGACAGTAAAAATTGGCAAAAACTCAAAAATAATATAAAGAATCTTTTTTTCCAGGATCTTGTGTTTTAAAGAATTACCAATAGCAACAACTTTTTAAAAAAAATGACTTTTTACTCATTTTCAGATTGAGTATACAATACAATAACTTGGTGGGAATCAATGCCAGGCAAAGCAAAGAAGCGGCAAAACAAAGAAATAGGCAAAAATCAGAAAATTTGTGAAAGTCAGTGTCACGAAAGAAAGAAAAACACACAATTACATGCCTAAAGCCTTAACCACAGGATACCATAAAACTTATGAAGTCATACAATATCTTTAAACAGCTCTAATGTTTTGATTTCGAAAACAAAGGGTGCCTTCATCATGGAAAACATTGGCTACAGATTTGAGTTAATAAAATCAACAAAATTATGTCAACCTGAAAGGCCGATGAGAACTGTTGCTCTTGAGACTGAGCTATAAGGCCACAAAAAACAACAACAAAAACACTCCAACCCCCCAAAAAAAAACTTTTTTGAAAACAAAGAGCTAAACTCATTAAAGAGATTGTTAAGAACTCAAAGAAATAATTAGAATTGCTTAACTCAATAGCAACCGAAAAAACCTGCCGTTAAAGAAGAGAACAAAAAAGACAACCTATCTTTAATGAACTAGAAAAGGCCAGGAATGGTCTCGGAAAGCCATTAGGAAACAAATCAGATCAGAAAGAGTGCAAAAACAGTAAAAAAAGTCAAAATGGCGTATAAGGACAAACAACTATCGAGAAAGCAATTTTCGTTCAAAGTTTTCTTAACTTGAAAATTAGAAAGAAAAAAACATTTCACTTTGTTGATCAATTTCCCATTTTTCTGTCACCAAAATCGCTTCTCGAAGAGTCATCTACGCCAAAAAACAACCCTTTGAGAAAACTTTCATATTGACACCAATTCCAAAAAAGCAAAATGAAGACAATTAATGAATTCTTTAGCCCCAAAAACAAAAAAAAGCAAAAAAAATTCAATTACTTCCTCATAATATAGTCTGTAGATTGCCGGAATAGCTACGAAAGAACAGACTTCCGTGACTTATGATAGAGATAGAAACAGATTCAGATATAAGTTGAAAAAGTCATCGACGCCGCTCAAAACGCTGAGCAAAAAATACGGCAATTAATTAATAAAGCTTGTCAAAGCTCATTGCACAGAAGCCTTTCCATTAGGGCCTTTTCCTTTATTACACATATTAGTTCCTTTGATCTTAAACTAATTAAAAATAATCTTGATTTTTAAAGTGCAAAAGTCATTTTATTGAGTGAGGTGAGTCACCTCTGATCAAAATCTAATCACACAAAAAAATTTTACTAGAGAGAGAGAGAGAGAGAGAGAGAGAGAGAGAGAGAGAGAGATAAATGACGTCACGCACGCAAACTCTGTTAGTGAGAGGAAGAAGTCATTCAGAAATGTTGACTTTCAGCTTTGCTGTTTGAACAAATGTCAAACGAAAAAGACGAAACAAAAAAACGTAGCAGGACGAATCCTGACGTACAATTCAAAGACCTTTCATCGAAAACTAATAAAAAACTAGCCCTAGAACAGACTATGAAATAATCGAGAAAACAATTTAAAAAAATCAGATGAACGAAATAAAAAAAACAGAATATCAATGTCAAAATGCCTATAAACAAAAAAACTACTAGCGAGAAACGGAAATCTGGTTCAAACAAAAAATGAGGCCTAGAATGATCTATGAATGGATTGGGAAGACCATTTAAAAAATCCGATCCGAAAACCGAAAAAACTTCACAAACCAAAGTGAAATTGACGCATGCGAACAAAGAACTATCGAGAAAGCGATTTTTTTTCGAACACCATTTTCTCACTCCAGTTTGAAATTAGAGCAAAAAAAACCACTCGCTTTTTCGCTCCACTTCCTGTTTTGGCGTGACCAAAATCACCACTCTAATTTGACTTTAAAAATTATGAAAAGGTGTGAACAGATCTTAAAAAACATAGCAGGACAAGTCCTGACGTACAATTCGAATTTTCATTGACAAAACAAAAAACTGGACATTGAACGGACTATGAGTGATTTGGGAAATCCATTTCTAAAAAAAGCAGATCAAAAAAGTAAAAAAAAACAGAAAATCAATGTCAAAATTCCGCATGTGAACATAAAAACCACTAGAAATGAAAAACTTGGTTCAAACAAAAAACTAGACCTAGAATGAACTATGAATTGATTAGGAAAACCATTCAGAAAAAATTCGACCCAAAAAATTCAAAAATGTTTAAAATCAAATTGAAATTGCCGCATGTGAACAAAAAAACCACTATCGAGAAAGCGAATTTTTGTTCGAACACCGTTTTCTCACTCTACTTTAAATTTAAAGCAAAAATCACTACTCCAATTCGACTTCAAAAATCATGAAAATTTGTGAACAGATCTTAAAAAAAGACAGCGCCCCAATACAATTCAAATTCTTTGAATTGTAAAAAACCTAGAGCACCGCAAAATAGCTACGCTCAGATTAGAGCCTCGCAGCTATAATAATAGAAGTGCACGTAAAAATAAAAGCTTTCTTCAATCAAATTGAGATCATTGAAATGCTCACACAACTATAGGAAAGCAATAATAGGCCCCCAAACCTGTCGAATTTCGAAGGAGAAAACAATGGGCAAAAAATGCTTAAAAAGTTTCAAAAAACCCAAAATAGCTGCAAAACCTACAAATTAGCATAAAACAGAGATTGATAGCCGAGAAACTAGAAAACACTATCAAAACTAGCTTAAATTTATAATCGAGTCTATTCAAACCTCCCAAACACTCTTTTCGCTCCACTTTTTAATTTTGTTAAACATTCAAACCATCCAAATTTTTTCACGTATTTAATTTTCTGCTTCAAATTCACTCCAATGAAATTGATTTAAGACACCGCTCCAGTACTATCTCTTCGAGTCGTAAAAAAGACAATTGTAACAATTTTTGCAGATTTTAATCCAAATGCACCTATTTGAAGTATTAGCAGCTGTACCTTAGTGTGAGCCACAATGTAGTGAGCATTCTCACTATCTGTAGTGTACTTGAGCATCCACTTGTCTAACAGGTGGCACTGCAGTGGATCGTGCCAGTCTCTTCCACACTTGAAACAGATGACCTTCCCACAAATACACTCAGCCTTCTTCATCAAATCCTCTTCCGCCTTCAGTGCATACGTGCACTCGGGAGATGAGCACCATCGCATCAGCCGATTTTTCTACAACACACATTTTCCAACTTTCTTTCTCCAATAGTCAAAATGTACGAGAACAACCTAAAGTCGACCGAAAAACGAATCAAGGAGGCAATAAGAGGTTGAGAAGCTAGGAAAGATGCTTCAGTTAACATGCACCATACTATGCACCATACTAAGATTGTATTTACTTTAAAAAATTATATGGTCATATTGCACTGACTCTAGATTAGCAACCGAGTGGGATCTTGTTAAAACTTGTTGGTGAGAGATCAATTAAAAACTTAGCTTAAAAAGTAGTTGCTAAAGCGTCTTAAATATATCAAAAAATACAAAAATCTTGCATTCACTGGTAAGATGTATCAGGTTTTGTTTCACTGGCTACTTCCTTTGGACTTGTTATCTAGTGCTCGTTTTCTGGGACGGCATATCAAACAGATTAGTGATTCGAAACAAGGTCACGAGGGGCTACCAAAACCTTAATAAGGGCCACAGAGCAGTAATGTAATGATCTATTAAGACTGACCGAAAACAGACGAGTTTTAAAAACGGACAGACATTTATTTGTATTTTTTTATTAATGATGTGACTCTTCAATAACTGTCATCAATTTCTTTTAAAATTAAACGATTAACAAACCTGTACATAGTTGTTGGCCATTAACTGCTTGTATTGTTGAATAGCTTTTGCTTTCCCCTCGAGTAATTGACTAAAAACAAAGCGGCACATAACGTCTGCTAGCTTAAGTTTCTAAAACAATTTAGATGTACTTACATTATGAGGGAGTCGTCAATGACATTTTTACAGTATTCGTCGGGACATAGAACTCGCTAAAGCACATAGAACATTTACTACCGAAGTATAGTTAAAAGATAATGCTATGAAAAAAACCGAGTCCATTTCCCGCCAATTGACTCAGCAGGAAAACCAAACACAACCGTTAGATTGCCGAAAATAGCCGCCTATGACGCGCTAGACGCACATCGGGATTGAAACAGAGAAATAAGAGATTGAAATTGACAAAAACTTTTTCCTAACTTTCAAAAATTGTTCTTATTTAGTGTGCAGTTTAAGTTTGATTCTAAACCTCTACTTACTTCAGCTTCTAAACTGAAGGGAATTAAGTAAACACTAATATCAGCTAGCAATCGCTCTAATGAACTTTGATAACCTAATGCACTATGACTTAATGACCGTGCTTTTTGCGAGAAATGGAAATTTGGCTTAAACAAAAAACAAAAGTCTAGAATGAACTATGAATGGGTTGGGAAAAAATCCAATCCAAAAAATCGAAAAACATTTAAAAATCACAGTGAAATTGCCGCATGTGAACAAAAAACCAAAAGCGAATTTTTTTCAAACACCGTTTTCTCATTCTACTTTAAAACTAGACCGAAAAAATTTCACGCCGCAAAACCACTCACTTTTTTGCTCCACTTCCTACTTCAGCGTGACCAAAATCACTACTCCAATTTGACTTCAAAAATCATGCAAATGTGTGACCAGAATTGTAAAAATGAGAGCGCCTAAATAATAGCCGTTTCAGAGGCTGATGACGGCTATTAAACATAACCAACTAACGTCCGGCGAATTGCTCTCAAACAACCGCGCAGCGGTTCGTTTTGTCAGTAGCTAACCATCGTTTAGAGAGGCAAGCTTTAGCTATATTAAAACGAGGTGAGAGCAGTGGGCGTGGGGGTGCAACGGGCTGCTGATGGCGGCAACAGTCGGGAAGGGGGGGTTAATAATGGGAGAGTCGAGTGGGAAACGGTTGGAGAAGGTTTTGGCTGCATGGGCTCCTTAATGTGTGGGAGGGCTGTTGTAGGGGGGCAACCTTTAAGAATCGCCCTTCACACCATAAAAATAAGTCTCCAAAACAGTTTCTGTGAATCGCATACTTGAAGAAAAGTGAGCTGAAAGGCTCTAAGAGCACTTAATGCCCGGTGGGTGCTACCTGTGTATTCCGTTTTTGAGGACAAAATGTCAGATGGGTAAGACGGAAAATCGGTCAAGCGAAAAACCGCATAAGACCGACAGGACTATTATAATTGCTACACGTTCGAGAGCAGTTAAAAACCAATAGAAAACATAACTGACTTAAGACTGAACAATCGCACTGAAACGACTACTGGATGCTCAAATCTATTGAATCCTGCTTCAGTCGGGGGAGGGGTAGCTAAAATCGGTAAGGGGGTTCAAATGGCGTCATTAGAATTCATCATATATCACTATAACCCTAATTAAATTTATCGGCACACTTTTCAGTTGACTTTTCGTAGTGAATTGCTACCACTAGAGTTCAGCTGCAAAGTCTTAGTTGATCAACGCAAAAAAAAATCAGTTTAACTCTAAAAAGATAAAGAAAGGCCAGAAGAAGGTTGGTGGCCGAAACAAACTCACATAACCAACGAAGGTGGGATAATTTTCTCCCACACGACAGACGAGTGCCTATACTTTAAAACATACCCGGCAGATTGCCGGAAAATAGCCGCCGTTGATTCCAATAAGCATGATTGGGATTGAAAGAATAGAAGATATTGAAAAAAAAAAGATTTTTGTACAAAAATATTTTCTAAGTCCGATTTGTTTTGATGGCATTTCGTAGTTGAACATACTTCGGTTTCTTAGAGAGAGGCTACAGGGGCTACTATCAACACCAATAAGCATTAGAGGTGGTAACTAAGACTTATAGGAACGACGTTCAAATAGCGGGCATCTAAAATTGGGCTTTATGGGTTTATCCCGTTTCTATTTCTGACTTCAATTTTTTATACTGACTCTGCTCATTTTGAATTGCTTTGCTGAGCAACTGATGTTCAAATTCACTTTTAGCAGAATGAGAGAAGAGAGAAACTAGCCTAGAGAAGTCAAAAAGGTTTCACGCAAAATGTCGAAAAAGCGGCAAAATGGTAAAGCGAAAAAAAGTTTGACGAAGTAAAAAAAAATACGAGCGCAACAATAGCCGGCTGAGAAGATGAGGGCGGCTATTAAACATGTAACTCGCAGTTTGGCTTGAATTTTTGCCTTTCCTGCAATTGTCGATGCTTATTTTGAAGAATATGGCCGGCAGATTGGCGGAATAGCTGCGAAAAAGACTAGCGCGCCGTATAATAGAGATAGAAAAAGATATAAATTCAAACCGCTCCAAAAGCTATGTAAAAAACATTCAGCAACAAATCTAAAAAGCTTGTTTAAGTTCATTCTGCAGAAGCAATTTGATTAGTGACCTTTATTACACATTTGATATCCTTTGATATAAAACAAATTCAAATTAAACTAAAGTTTTAAAGTGCAGATTTCATTTAAATTGAGTGAGGTAAGTTTCGAATAATCAAAATCTAATCACGCAAATGACCTCAAAACTCTTGACCTTTTTAGCTCTGCTTATTGAGCAAGCGTTAAACGAGAAAAGGGAGTCAGACAACAAAAACACATAGCAAGCCAAGTCTTGACATAAAATTCATTGATTAAACAGAAAAATTAGACCTAGATTAGACTATTAATTGGAAAAACAATTTAGAAAAAATCGAGAAAACTGAAGCAGCAAAAATCGAAGTCAAAATGCCGCATGAGCACAAGAAAGCACTAAAGGAGAAAGCAAAAAACATCACGCCGCAAAACTGCTCGCTTTTTCGCTCCAATTCCTGTTTCGGCGTGACCAAAATCATCAATCCAATTTTATTTAAAAGTCTTGAAAATGTGGGAACGGATAAAAACCCAGCCGTAAAAATTCCATAAACAGCTCGGACGATCCTCATTGTCCTCACTGACATGATGCACCACCTACTTGATTACACTAATTGTTTCGAAACAATAACTAAAAATTAAATGAGAAAACAAACGACAAAACCAAAGAGCATTTGATAAAATTTACACCAAGTTGCGACTCCTAACGTATATGAATTGGTCAAGAAAAACAAGAGCAGGAACCATAAAATTGGAAGAAAGGCAAAGAACTTCAAAAAACGGACAAAAATTTGCGCGACTTTTTTTACGAAAACAACTCAAAGTTAAAACAAATCCAATTTGAAAGACAACCAAAAGTGATAGAACAATTGATTTTAATTTAAAAAAACTCCCGGAATGCTATCAAAAAATGAAGACAAATACAAAAGTTGCTGAAAAGGCTTAAAACAAGACAAAATGTTAAATATAGCTGAAAAATGACACCACAGGCGTAAAATTCGCTCAAGATGATCAAAAAGCATCCCAATGTACCAGTTTAAATAATTGAGTGAAACACCTTTGACTGCAAAAGTTGGAGTTCAAACAAAAAATAAACTAATTTCAAAAAATATTAACGCACGTAATCAAACATTTCCTCTATTCTTCTTTTAGTGCCGTGTCTGGTCACAGACATAGGCTTTCCATAAAAGTCTCCTTCTCGTTTCCTTGCGATTCTTATGCACTCGGCTCGACTTCTTCCTACTTTTTCCGAGATACCATCCAGATATGTCTTTCTATTTCTTCCTCGATCTTTTTCCGTTGATGCATCCGGAAAGACTGCTTTCTTCCAATTCGCCTTTTCTGACAACATGTCCAAAGAACTTAAGTTGCCTAGTTTCAATATCTCTCAGTATCATCCGGTTTTTCTGGGTTTTACTTAAAACAAACTCATTGGTTGATGTGCGCCCCATTTTCCTGAGATACCACATTTCAACACTTTCAAGGGGCTTCTTCGTCTAAAAATTGAGTGTCCACGTTTCACATGCATACAAAAGTACCGGCCAGACGTAGCAACGTAAAACTCTAAATCTAGTTTTGAAAGGAACTTTTTTGTTTGTCAGGATCTTTTTCAAATTAGTAAAGGCAGTTTTTGACTGGGCTATTCTACTCTTTATTTCTTTTATACATTTTCCATCTTCGGTTACAAGCGTCCCAAGATAAGTGAAGGTTTCTGTTTGATTTATCTTTTCTTCATTCAAATATATTGAGCACTTTTCTGGTTCCTTGGAAATTACCATTACTTCGGTTTTGTTTTTCTTTGTGTTAATTTCCATCCCATGTTTGTCACATGCATCTTTTAAGGTTGACATTAACAACTGAAGTTTTTCTTCCGAATCTGCGATCACTGCTTTTTCGTCTGCAAACCTAAGATTGTTAATGTTCATTCCACCAATGCTGACACCTTTCATATCTTCTATTGACTTCATTATTTTGTCACTGAAGGTATTATACAGAATTGGGGAAGCTACACAGCCCTGTCGGACGCCAATCTTGATGTCAAAGGCATCAGTTTCCTCGTCACCAATTTTCACCGTTGCTTTTTGATTCCAATAGATATTTTGTAGAAAGCGAAAATCTTTGTCATCGATGCCGGCTTCATCAAGGGCTTCTAAAACTTCATTGTTTCGAACCTTATCGAAAGCCTTAACAAAATCAATGAAGCAGACAAAAAGTTTTTGTTGGTGGTTCAACAATCTCTCTGCAATTAGACATAAAATGGCATTTCGCGTGCCTCTGTCTGGCATGAATCCGAATTGCTCTTTGCTGATTAGAAAATGGGCTTTCTCTTCAATTCTTTGTACCATAATTCTCAGCAGTAACTTTAGAGCATGGCTCATGAGAGAAATTGTTCTGAAATTTTCACATTCTGTAGCACCAGGCTTTTTGGGTAAAGTGACAAAAACAGACTTGAGCATTTCATCAGGAACAACGCCTGTTTCGTAAATGCGATCAATCAGGTGATGCACTAAGTCTATTCCCATCATTTCCAGTGCCTTCAGCGCTTCTATCGGAATGCCAACAGGTCCCATTGCATTATTCTTTTTTGCGATTTTCATAGCTCACCAGACTTCATCTTTGAGTATGGGTGGTCCTGTTAATGGCTCCTCGAAAACGAAGGGCATTGATTCACTTCTGTTTGGATCGTCATACAATTTTTTGGTATATTGCTGCCATCTTTCTTTGACTTCACTGCTTTCTAAGAGCAATAACCCGTTCTCATTTTTAATCAAGCTCGTTCTGCGGGAACTGCGTTGTTTTCCTGAGAGTTCCTTAATTCTTTTGTGTGCTTCAGCTGGGCTTACAAGAAGTCTTTGTTCGATTTCTTTGCATTTTACTTCCAAAAACTTCGTGTATTCCTCATTGCACTTCTTTTTGACCTGCTTGTCTATCAAGGGGTATTCATTCGTTCCTTTCGCTTTTCTGCGTTTGTCAAACAATTCTTTTATATCTTCAGTTATCCATGTTTTTTGTTCCTTCTTATTGTGTTTCGGAATATAATCTTCTAAGGCTTTAGTAATTGTGCCACTGAACGTTTTAAACAAGGAGAGAGGTTCTTCGATTGTAAGAATTTTTTCACTGTTCTGCTCTCTCAAATCAAGCGACATGAACAAAAAAACCACTATCTTCTCTCTGCTCTTCGGAAATTTGACCTTAACACCTTATTCTCACGCATTTAACTTCCGGTTTCAAATACATTCCAACAAAATTACCAACAAAAAAGACGCTCCGCCAATACTCCTCTTCGAGTCGAAAAAGACACCGCCCCAATACAATTCAATTTCTTTGATTTGTAAAAAAAGAATAGCACAGTAAAATAGCTCAACTTACAGCTATGAAGGTGAAAAAAACCTAGCCAGCTACACCTTGACTGAATCGGGTTTATCATTTTATCCCGCCCTTTAGGACAAGTCAAATGGTAACAGAAAAAATAGCCTGTACGAAAGGATTGAAAGAACGACGAACGGTAGTGATATCATATATTACTATCATCAAAACAATGGATGACTTTGACTTCAATGGATGAGCTATATTGCAATTCAAGCCTAAATAAATACAACATAGCTGACAGATTGCCGGAAAATAGCCGCGATAGGCGTTCGTGGCCTTCCATGAAATGAAACTACTAAAAAAATAAGATAAACAGATCGACTACCAGTCCATTAATAGACCACTAGACTTTTTGGGTTAGAATCGGACTGTCAATTTTATGACACATACGGTCTATAAGAAAAAACCCTTAGAGCTTTTTGAAAAATGATATTCAAAATCAAAACATCAAGACCAATACTCAAGAATTAGGGCATATAGAATTGTCACTACATAGATACATACCATTGATCTTTAGCCAATAGATGTTCACAAAACCTGAAGTTCCATACGTGAGTTCAGAAGTCACTTTTTAGTGAGGTAAGTCACGCAACTAACCTAAACCAGAAACGACGTCAGACACAAATTTTAACTGCAAAGCAGTAGAAGTCATTGAAAAAGTCAACTCCAAGAAGTGAGTCGTAGGAATCATCGATGGAGACGAATTAAAAAGAACACAGCAGGAAAGTCCTGAAATACATTTCAAAGAATCATCTCAAAAAGTTGAGAAACAAACAATCAAAAAACTAAACAAAAATATGCTCATTGCTAAAACTCTTAAAGCTTTTACCCCAAAATTTGATCTCATTAAAAACACCAATTTCAAAAATAGGTTCAAAACCATATTTGTCACTGAAAGGAGTCGTTTTATATCTGCGATACCTGAAAAAATATCATTGGCCCTTAAAGATCGATTAACTCAGAAAATTACAGAAAAATTTTTAAGATGAAATCAATTGCAAATTTTAATGAAATATTGCTGAAAATCGTAATATTAATTTCTTCATAATCGTTTCTGTGTCTCTAGAGGATATCCATTAACCCTATTTTGAGCCTTAAAAATTCATGGGCTCAAAGAAAGATAGGCAATAACTTTTTTTAAAAAAATTCAAATTTCAAAATATAGAAAATCCTGCTAATAAAATGTTGAAAACCATTCCAAATTCCCCTAGCAACTATATAATAACATACTATCACAAACCCCAGGAAAAAGTTTCTTGGTTACTGCGGCAAGAAAACTGAATAAAAACAAATGTCTTCAAAAAACTTGCAAGTTTATTAAAAATTTCTAAAATTCGAAATGTTAAATTGTTCCCAACAATTCCATTGACACCAACAACCATGAAGTAACTTTTTATCAGAACGTAGAATAGGTTTTCTGGCAGTTGAGAATGAAAAATATAAAAAATGAGAAAAAATTTAGCAATTTGGAATATTGGCAACAGAAATGGTAACAGAAAAAATAGACTGTACGAAAGGTTTCAAAGAAAGACGAACTGGAGTAATATCATATATTACTATCATCAAAAAACTTCGAATTCGATGGACGAGCCATTTTGCAATTCAAGCCTAGTTAAATAGAAACTAGCTGACAGATTGCCGGAAAATAGCCTTGATAGACGCTCGTGGCCTTCCATGAATTGAAACAACTAAATAAATAAGATAGACAGATCGACCACCAGTCCATTAATAGACCACTAAAATTTTGGGTTAGAAACGGATTGTCAATTTTATGACACATACGGTCTATAAGAAAAAAATCTGAGCTTTTTAAAAAATGATATTCAAAATCAAAACCTCGAGACTAGTAGTCAAGAATTAGGGCATATAATTGTCACTACTTAGATGCATACTATTGATCTTTAAATAGTAAATGTTCATAAAACCTTAAGTTCCATAAGTGAGTTCAGAAGTCATGTTTTAGTGAGGCAAGTCATGCAACTGACCTAAACCAGAAATGACGTCTGGCACACAAATTTTAACTGAAAAGCAGTGGAAGCCATTGAAAAAGTCAATGAGTCGTAGGAATCATTGATGGAGACGAAATAAAAAAACATAGTAGGACAAATCCTGAAATACAATTCAAAGAATTGAATGAAAAACTTAGAAGTACTCTACCTGACCAGCAGCTGAATTGAACAATGTTAATCAAAACACAAAATCATCTCAAAAAATTGAGAAACTGAAACAATCATATAAACTAAACATAGCTGGCAGATTGCCAGAAAATAGCCGCAATAGATTCGTAGATCGGCAGTCTAAAAACAGTAAAAAAAGACAGACCAAAAAAATTCGTCTTTTCATTGAAGACTGATCTGTTATATTTTGATTAAAAGTCTGTATAAGTTATTGCTGCCTCTATTAGCTGATCTCAAATAACCTTCATTTAGAGTGACACACTCCCATTTGACCTTATCTCTTTGAATTAAAGTAAATAAAAGTCAATTTCAAAGTGAGGAAGTCATTTTTGTGAGTGAGGTAAGTCAAGTGTGAC
Source organism: Convolutriloba macropyga (assembly GCF_964194025.1). Lineage (NCBI taxonomy): Eukaryota > Metazoa > Xenacoelomorpha > Acoela > Convolutidae > Convolutriloba > Convolutriloba macropyga. The sequence continues at coordinate 68,744,078 of NC_134468.1, forward strand.
CAAAAATTTAATCACGCACATGAACAAAAAAACTCGCTCCACTAAGAGCGAAAAATGACGTCACACATGCAATTCAGTTGAATTTGCATGAAAGAATGAACAAAAAGTGGCTGTGACGTGATATGGTCGTAACAAAAATCATGACGACGAAATAAAAAAGCATAGCCGAAAGAATTCCGGAAGCGACTCGAAGCGTCAAAACTTCACTAACAAAACCGTAATTGCAGCAGAAGCCACTACCTTTTGTATTAAACCATTAGCTCACTGCCTCTCAGGGTCTGTTCTAAAAATTGGTTAAACTTGTCTAAAAACTGTCACCAAGAGAAACAAAATGAAGCAAAATTTCATATTTATGAAAACGTTTGGTTACGTTAAAAAATCTGAAATCATTAAAATGGTCAAAAAACTGATAGTCTGAAAAACCTGACAAGGTTATCAATTGCCCTCAAATAACTCATGATTCCAATCTGAAGATCGCGAAAGCAAACGGCAGATATATCTTAGAAACTAAGTTAAATCTTTTCAAAAAAGAAAGCTCAAATTTCAGAATCAGAAAACACCTATATTTACACTTCTAATCCCTGCAATTAAGACAAAAAACAACACACACTTGTTCCTTGTTGTACATATGCTGGACAACAAGATTTCATACTAATTCAGAAATTTTATTGATCATTGAAAAGACATAAGCAGCAGAAGAGTATACAAAGGCAAAAAATCGTTCAAATTAAAACCCAAGCGGGAAGTTGCAGTAAAAAGTCATAAAAGGAAATTATGGAAAAGGCTCAACATCAAACTGTCAGTACTGCCTTGTGTTGAATGAAATCAATTGCAAACCAAAGAAATGACGAAAATCTAAGAAAACGCGGAAATCATTCATTTTTAACAACTGAGAAAATCAATATACCAAAAATAAATGTAGGTATCAGAACAAAGGTTAGAATGATACCAACTATAATGTGAAGAATATGTGCACAATGTAAAGAACACCGCAACCAAAAATCATTCATGATTTTTGAAAGTTAAAAATCAATTTCAAAAATTCAAGAAAAACGAATACATTTCATTGTTCAGCATTCAAGAAATAGAAAAGATAACTGGTCATCCGATACAATGATCTATCCTCCTGAAGAGAACAAAAAAAGGAAAAAGCAGAATTCACAAATACGAAACATTGAAACATTTTGCAAAAAAAATGGTCAAAAAAATTTTTAAGACTGCAATTATGAAAAATTTGTAACCGTTTTTCAAAAACTTAACACCAAAAAACGATTGAATTTTTATTGAAACGAAATTGAAGTCCCTCATGTTGCACAAAAAGACTATTTCTAGCAGTTACAACCAAAATACAAACCAAAAAATGACGAAAATCGGAAAAAAACTACAAAAATCGGATTAGCATAAGTACAATTTTATAGAACAAAATTACATCGAGGTAGAAAGAGGCGTTGAGTATATGAAATATCAAAGAGAAGCTGCCATATTAACTGATTTTTGACAAAAAAACGGTTAAAAGATCCAAAAGTGAAGAAATTAATAGAAAAAAACCGAATATTAACTAAAAAATCAAGAAATTTGTGCCAATTTTCAACTTGAAACGCATTTTCAGGCTCTGCAAAACACTGTGTCATCAATTCCCGAGGTTGACATTTCCAAATAGTATCAAAATCAATTTATTTCTACACGAAACCAAATTAAAAGCAAAAAAATTGGGCCACTTAGACGAAAAAACGGCTAAAAACGGTTATCTATATGTGCCATTCAGTCAAAAACTACTTTTCAAAGTCAAAAAGTCATTCACTAAACGCAGCGCATGATCAAAAACCTTCTCTCGCTTAGCAAAAATCTGTTCACCAAGACAGCTTTTCTCATTTTCGCTTTTAGGTCAAAATGCCGCGTGAACAAATCTACTTCCTGTAAAAAAAAGACCGAGAGAAAACCAATACTCCTCTTCGAGTCGTAAAAAACCAAGAGAAGGCCAATAATAGCCCCAGCTATCATTGTGCGGCTATTAAAGAAAAATATGCTCATTGCTAAAACTCTCGAAGCATCCCGTTCTTGAGGACGAAAAGTTAAAACGGTCAGACGAAAAATTGGTGAAGCGAAAAATTACATAAAAGTCTAAGACCACAAGACCAATGTAATTGCTAGAAAATTTGTTTGAGATCAATTGAACACAGTTAGAGTGCTCTAAAACAAATTAAGATATGCTTTGTCACTTGCATCGGCTTTCCCGACTGAGCTGATCTTTTCCTCTAGGTATTTGATCACGCATTCGGAGCAGAACATGTGAAGGCACCCCCGCACTCTGATGACCCCAGCTGTGGGACAGAAAGGCGGCACTGAGTTGGGCAAATCTTGGTCTGGAATGGACGGGGGGTAACAGTAACTACATGCAGACTGTACATGGCATAATGATATATCAGACAGGCAAATGAGACACTCCTTTGCGGTAACTTTTTCAGCTTCTCCTGACTCTGTGAGCTCTTCACACATCTCCTGAGGCAAAGGTGATTGTACTGATGTTTCATGGTTGTAATTAAACTGAAAATACAATGAATCATGTCCAGTTCAATGCACGTTGAGATATCAATTGGCGGAAAATGTCAATATATACCAAAAAATTAGTTTGAGGACTCTGTGCTACTTGAAAACCAAACAGTGTTTTCTCGGCTTTAGTGGCTTCAGGTGAGTCTGGATTTTTGTCTGCATCACTGCCTGACTGTGTGAGTTGGTTGGCGAAGTAATGGTCAATGCACTTTTGGGCGTCCCAGTTGTACGCTGATAAGAGAAGGCGTGTGCTTGTGTATGAACGCTGAAACAAAGCACGCTTACTATAGCGTTATTGTAACGTTTATCGGTTATGTACACAAATATTAGTAGTTCAGACTAATGAGGAATTATCTAGGTTTGCACACTTATGTAATTAGTTTCTTTTTCGGATATTGTGAGGGACAACTCTAGTGGTCTCCTAACGATGAGATTCAACAATAAAAACTTCGCAAAACAACTTATTTGTCTCGGACTCTCAAACAAAGTTCCTGCAATATCTGATATTAAAATTTTCCACTACGAAGAGAACCTATTAAATCTGCAATAATCATCCTTGTGAAACAAATGCGATCTTAATGTTCTCTTCACCGGTGGAAACACATGTTCGATAGTTTACCTTAATCAGTGCCCGTTTTCAGGTCCTATCGTTTATACGTAAGGATTTTTAACCTGCCAGATATGTTCAATAAACAAGTCCCTGTACAAGCTCTCCACTTTTCCGCAACGCCCATCTGTTCAATCTCTTCTTCCGCCCTTGTTCAATCTCGAATTCCGCCCTTCGTACTAAAGTACTGCTTTGTTTCTCATGGGCCCTTAGTTCACTAATTGTTTTCCTTAACAGTTCTTACCTGCAAACGGTCAAAGCTCTAAAAATGTGCATTTGCAACGCTTATTCATAAAAAGAGTCCCGAAACAATATCGAAAACTACAAAACAGTATCGTTGATACCCCGCTTATCCTTGGTGTTGGAAAAGCTTATCTTTGATTTTTACTCGCGACTACGTTACAAATCGAACTGCCTTCAACATGGGTTCCGAAAAGAGCATTCAACAATAACTCAGTGGATTATTTACTTGGACGAGCTGTATTCCAATTTTGATGACAACGTGCAGCAAGTCCTAACCTACCTGGACTTTGCTACGTTGCTTGACAAGTTGGCTTTCTATGGCCTTGATTACAATTTTTTAAAACTTATTTTTTAGAACTTAAGTGACACATCGCAACGAGTAAGTGTCAATGGGACTTTATCAGATGAAATCATGGTTACTAGTCGAGTTCCCCCCTCCAGGCAGTGACTTGCTTTTTCTCGTCTATACTGACGACATGTCCTTACCGGACTACTCAAGCTGTTTTTGCTTTGCAGACAACACAAAATTGACATGTTTAGCAAATGCCAAGAAGACCTCGATAAACTATTTACTTGCGCTGCCGAAAAATTGATAAGTGACTTAAGCATAGAAATCTGAAAAAAACGAAATTGAGTATTCATGTACGGATCAAGCTAGCGAAAGCTCAGAGAAGTTTGAATTATCTTCAACAAAATGTGCCTTAGAGCTTACCAAACAGCGTAAAGTATGATTTATACTCTGCGTGTGTTTTGTCAATTCTGCTTTATGGTTCTCAAGCGTGGTTTGTTGATATTGTTTGTTTGTTTGATTCTTTGTTATTTGCTCCTGTGATACCTGTAAGTAGGAGTCGCAGTTTATCCCCTAGACTCCACCCAAAGCTCGTAATACCTTTCAGGTATCACCAGCGTCCCCCAAAAAGGTTGAAAAGGATGAGACTCTTATCTACTCCCGACTACATCCCGAAGACTAAAGAACTGCTTTCTGCAGATGACGATGAACTGAAAACCTTTATAAGCCGTCAGAACAAATCTCTCGCGTGCCTTTTGAGAGAAACACAGTCGCAGTTGGAAAGTGCCTTGAGTGATAAAGAAAACCGAAAGAAGAGGCAGCTAGATACGATCTCCGAGACACTGAATGACGTGAAAGATCAGTCGCAAAGACCTGTCGCTCCTGAAATGAACGAGGCCGTCCTCTCCACGTTGTCTGAAGTCAAGGAAGGACTTACCCAGACCCTGATAGACAACAATGATGAAAGGTAAACATCCTTCCGCGAAGTCAAAGCCGAAATAGCTAAGTCGAGAATGGATGTCACATCGCTCACGAAGAAGTACAAGTCCTAGAAAGAAAAACTATCTGCAGAAGCCGAGCTCGTTCAGTACCAACTTAGGATCGACGGCAATCCAGAAACCACCAAAAATGGGCCTGACAACCCTGTGATCAAACAAGAATCCGATAACGTCAAAGTTGTACTGGAATTTCTGGAAGAATCCCCAAATATTGAGAATATTCGTCGACTTGGAAAGCACGACCCAAACCGCACGAGACCACGAACATTGTTGGTTATCCTCAAAAGCATCTGGGATGTGCAAAAAATTTTCGCAAAGTCCAAAACCTTAAGGAGCTTTGAACATTGGAGAGCGTTTCGCTTTGGTTCACATTAACTGTGAAACCTCTATTATTGTTTGTCTATAATCCTACACGCAACTCAAATTACCTCTGGCCCTCTTTCGTTCTTTCCTTAGCACTTTTTCTTCTATGCTTTCCATTATACTTGCTGGGGACGTTATCTTACCAACAGTCAACTGCGACGAAATGTCGAGCATTAACGCTTACGATAAAGAGTGTTGATATCTTTCTAGATTTCAATCTCACTCAATTAAACACGACATAGGATCGCATTCTTGATGTATGCTTATCAAATAGCCCATCGCTTATCGTATCTGTCAGCACATATCCGTCACCAATCTTGGATGACTGCCCAGTGTCAGATCACGAACAGCGCTTTATACGCACCATGATGAACAATGGCTCACACAGAAGGACACCTAGATCCCTATTTAATTTCAAGAAGATGGACAAAGAGGGTATCCTGAAAGCACAGAGAAGATCCATTCATTTCATACTGCTGGACAAACCCTGCGCTGATGGTTCAACATTGGCACGAGTGGTTACAACCTAAACTGGAAACCTGTGTCCCAAAAAAACTCCACATCGATCATCACTGCCTCGCTGGACTACTCCAACAACCTCCAACGGGCGTAATAACTAAAGAGCAGGAACACAAACTTGCGCAGCTGAAAGCCGATGTTGAGCGCATGTCTGAGGAGGATCTAGCTGAATATCAACACAATCTTTTTGCTGGACGTTCAACAGAGAAAATCTTCAAACATCTGAAGCAAGTCAAAGGGGCACCTATTCTACCTCCTGTAATGATATTAGCAGACCAGAAAGGCAGAACAGCGCTAGAAAAGGCCAACAATTTCAATAAGTACTTCATCTCAGTGTACAAACCAAGAGGCACTTGCAAAACTGAGAACCTCCAATATTCACTAGTGTGCGACTTTGGCACAAGCCCTGAGAACGTATGCGTAGTACTAAGAGAGCTTGACGTCACTAAGTAAACAGGTCCTGACGGTATTCCCTCATGTAACCTGCGAGGTTGCGCGGAGGGGTTAGCCAAGTCGCTGTTCTTCATCTTCAGAAAAGCGAAAGAGACCGACAAATTCCCTTCATGCTGGAAAAATTCTTGCATTAAGCCACCCACCGCACAAGGAAAGAGACAAAGACAAGGTTGCTATCTACCGCCCAGTTGCTTTATCTTGCATCAGCAAAATTTTTGAGATATGCTTTTACGACAAACTACTCGAAATCGTTGAAACCCACATCTCTGAGTGTCAGTTCGGATTTCGAGGATGCAGATCATCCGTACTCCAGCTTCTGGTCTCTCTGAACAAAATCGCGGAGAGCAAAGACAGCTCGAAGGCAACCCATGCTGTCTACTTAGACCTGAAAAAAATCCTTCGACAAAGTGAATCTTTCCACTCTGGAAGCAACACTTCCAAGCTCTAGGAGTCAGTGGTCGATTTCTCAAAATAATCGAAAGCTACTTATACGATCAAAAACAATTTGTTCAAATCAACGACGCCAAGTCATCCGAAAGGAAAGTGACCAGTGGTGTACCCCAAGGTTCTAGATTAGGACAGCTTTTCTTCTTGGTGTACATCAACGATATTCCCGAAGCTATCAATGAATTGTTCGTGAGTGTTCTCATGGCAGACGACAGCAAGCTCTTAGCTATTGGGGCGTTCCTTCAACAATCCCTGGCGTACCTGGAGAATCAGTCACTAGCCAACAAAACAACTTTCACCCAAGTAAAACCAAAATAGTGACTTCTTGGGGCTGCAACCAAAACAAGCACTGCAACTAGTCAATCGGCGCGGTGAATAGTCACCAAGACTTGGGCCTCAAAGTTTCATCAAACCTGTTATGGTCAGAAGGCTTGGCAGGGCATACGGATCCCTGAATCAGCCTAAAAGGAACGTCTCAACCAAGCTGAGTTAGTGCGCAGCTCAACCTGTACAAAAGCACAGTCGTTGCTATCATCAGCTATTCATCGCCGTGTTGGTACGCTTCAAGAGGCGAAATGAGGAAGTTAGAACTGCTCCAGCGTCGCTTGACGAAATGGATTCTGCCAACCGTCCGTGACTACAAAAAGCGCTTAGATTTCTGGAGGTGCTCCGAATTCCACTTTACCTTCAACTACTGGACGTTCTCACATTGACTAAGATATAAATGGGAGCATACAATCTCTGTTGAGAGGACATCATATCTCTGAAGGACGGACCCAGACGATAAAAGAGAAAAATTTCAGAAAAGTTGCAGAAAGACACAATTTGAGTCAACCCACAACGAATTTTTTGCTCGCACAAGTCGACTATCATTTCTTCCATTTATTGACATTACAAGACCTAGTGGGCTGAAACCATCGTTCCTTCAAATATTCTGGCAAAACGTCACTGAAAACTTCAGCGAAAACAACCTTTGTTCTTGGAGAATTGCTTGCAGATGCCATAACTGTATTGGCTGAAAAACTCACAAACTTTTAGTTTGGGACGAGGTTCCCCTCAACATGTTGTTGTAAATTCAAATTATTATTATTATTATTATTACCCATCTTAGATTATTAGAAACTTTTTATTGGAAAGGGTTACGCTGGTGCTATGGAACTAATGACTACAAGACACTTCTCCGTACGTTAATATATACTCCGATATGCTATCAACTCTTTGACGTGATGTCCCTTTTTTAATTTTCATTGTAATGGATAATACGTGCATAAAATTCGAGGACTTTTTCTCTATCAAGACAAACTCTAAAATGCTTCGATCTAATTTTCACACTCATATTAGAGTGAGCCCCACGAAAAAGCAGCTGACAGTGAATCATTTTTTTAAGCGGGTACAAATTCATGTGAATGATTTCAGTGACACTGGTATCTTCAATATCCTGAGACAACCCGCCAACTGCAAAGTTTAACTGAAAACTTTTTTCTCCACACTACGTAACTCAAAAGTTTAATCTGGTCGTGACCTGTAGTTGGTCCATAAATTGTCGTTGTGCTCTTTGCCGTTCAAAATTTTGCAATTATTTTTTTTCTTATACGTAGTAGCCTAAAGATTAATTTCCTTTGTACCATATGCATAGATCTTTCTACTGTGTTTTATAAAATCCACAAGTTGGCCAATTGAAGTCTTTTACTACTACTACTAACCCAAATAAGACCAAGTGCCTGAGGGGGGGGGGGTGACTGAGGGGGTCAAACTAAAAACGGCCCCCCTCACACCCTGAATTGTCTATTGTCTCCTCAAAACAGTTTTGGTGAATCGCATACTGAGACTAGTAAGGCTCTAAGAAAGCTGCTCGGCCACTTGATTCCCTCCGAGCGCTACCTGTTTATTGCGTTTTTGAGGACGAAAAGTCAATTGGGCCAGACGAAAAATCGCATACATAAGACCACAGGTTTAATATAATTGCTACAATATTCGTTTGAGAGCAATAAAAAGAGCGAAATAACGTGTTCAGGAGATTTCTGTTTCCGGTAGCTCCTCTTCTGACGTCTTTGGTTGGTGCTCCGGTTGGTGTTACCTTAACTTTTGCAATAGGTTACCTTATCGCCCCGCAAAAATTTCCGAAGCAATACTTATTATCAGTGACACGACTCAGCTTTTAAAATAAATCTGCAAAAGAGTAACGTATTGTTAGTTCATAGAAAAAGTAAATCAAGAACTTCTGTAAACAATCGAACAAACTTCTTAGTATTATCAAACAACGAATAAACGAACAATTTGCGAGGTTTTATTAGTAGTAGTAGTTCAGGCTTTAGGGTCTTCCCAGGGGTGCTCCAAGGCACCCTTGTTTTCGTGTCCTATTTCTAATCGATTTTGGATCGTGGGTTGCACATCCCACATTTACATAAGATTCTCCACGATTAAGCCTTGAGTACAGACTAACGCATGGAATATTAATATTTTTATTGGTTTCAGGCAGTAGTTAAGTTTTCCAACTTGAGCATATGATTACCTGTATAACTGTTCTGGCTTTTTCTATCTCGACGTCCATTTCTCGGACAACATCTTCTGTACGGATATGTTTAACTGTTAATCTGTCATTTTCAGCGTCAGATGGATTAATATCTTCGCCCGGATCATCCTCTTCGATATCTGATCCCCAGTAGTCGTCATCTTCGTCACACTCGAAAAGATTATCATTTTCATCGTAGCTGTCTACCATCGCTAATCTACAACATCATCTTTTGTCGTACAAACATCTATAGGCTTACGTCGAAAGAGAAAAAGTAAAATGAAAACCGACATGATGGCATTCGAAAAGGTTGCATTCATCGCGAATAACGAACATCAAATTCTTTTGTTCTTTAGAACCTTCATTGATATTAGTCACTGATTTAGACAACCTTGAAGACGCTTAGAAAATTAAGACAATATAGAAACTCTCCATGAGATGGTAACACACTCGTTATCAAAACTAAACATTCTTAAATATAGAATAGTTTAAATATAAAATGAATCAACTGCAAATTGTTAGGACTTTAATTGTGCTGACGTCTAGAAAATACACCAGAAAAACGGATCATTTCCGTTTGTGCCCCCTAACAAGTACGCTAAGCAGATTGCCGGAAACAAGCCGCGATAGACACTTGTGGCCTGCCATGGAATTGAAACAACTAAATAACTAAGATACAGATTGACCACCCGTCCTTTAGCAGACCACTAGACATTTTGGGTTAGATTCGGACTGTCATTTTTATGAGACATACGCTTTAAAAAGAAAAAGACCTAATAGAGCTATTTCAAAATTAATATTCGAAATCAAAAACTCAAGACACTTAAGAATTAGGGCATAAACGTTTCGCACCACTTGGATGCACACTAATGATCTTTATTTAGCTGTTGTTGTTGTTGCGGATTTACAGCTGTGCTGAAGGGTATAAAGTCCCAGTCATCAAATTAAAGTAATGTCCAATAATTTCAACAGTTTTGACAATCGCAGAACAATCGCCAAGTGAAAAAAGTTCGCTCCGAAAATTTCTTCTGGAAGAAATTCCACATTGTACGTAATATTCCACATACGCAACTGGTTCTCTTAAGATTAGTAAATTTTCAAGGCCGTTTGCAATTCGAGAGGTTTTAAAGGTGAATTCGCTGCGCGCTTTCTCTGTTCGTTTTCGTCATTTTGAAATTTTCGTTGTCCCTTGTTTGTTTCGTTTCGCATGTACTTCTGGAAGTTCGATGCCGCTATTCTCTTCATTAAGAGCTTTTAAAAAAGCAATACATCGTTAAAATTGGATAAACATTGCTTGTGGCAATATGTTTAATAGTCGAAGCTGGCTTTTGTATTCTGTATCTTCATTACCCCTTATCCGTTTGACTACCTTTTTTTGAAACTTTTCCAGAATTGAATTTCAGTTCTTCCTGCAGTCAAGCACGTGAAACCATACAGCAGGATTATGGTAGTCCAACAGAATTAAGGACTGCCATAATCCCAACTCCACAAACTTGTTTACCTTAATTGCAACATTTCATTTAAACATGAACAAAACCTAATTTGCTTTCTTCGTTCTTTCTTCAATGTGCTGTTTCCGCTATACATCAGCCGCCACGTGAATACCAAGATCCTTGACAGTCTTGGAATTTGAAGAATCATTTTTCACCATTGTGTACGGTTTGTCTCTAACTCTGAATTTCAGTTTTGCACACTTGTCAATTGCAAGCTCCATTTTATTTTGGATTACCCATTCTCAATCCCATGTAGATCATCATGAACTTTCCAGTAGCTTCTTTGCACAGCCAAAATTTTAAGATCGTTAGCAAAGATAATGAGCTCAGAAAACATCCCGACATCTGGAGGATCGGTAATAAGTATACAGAACAGTAATGGGCCTAGGAGTGACCTTTGTTACGCCGCTTACTATATCGAGTGTTGACCACATGCACATTTTGTCGTCGAAGTATTGTTCACAATTATTCACAAAATTTAAAGTCATTAGGTGACTTGAGAAGTCACTTTTGAGTGAGGTAAATCAACCAGTTGACCTAAAAGCAGAACAAAAGACGTCACGCACTCAAACATTAAACGCAAAACAGTAGAATTCTCTGAAATTGAATATTCATTGATTGCAAGAACCGTCGATGGAGACAACGAATTGGAATTTTGCAAGAAAAGTCCTGAAAAACATTCAAAAGAATAGATTGAATAGCTTAGAACAATTTACCTAGCCGCAAGATCAATTGAACAGGTCAGTCAGTTGAAAAACAATTTCAAAATTTGAGAAACATATTATGAAACAAACTAAACGAGAAAAAAGATCCAAGAAACTTGGTAACCGACCTCGGTATAATTGTCAATATAAATCGCAAACATGGTGTTAGCATTTGGAAAATTGATCAACAAAGACCAACATGGTAATTTTTTATTTGAGAAGATGTCTGTCGAATAATGTGAACGAGAAAAACAAGATGTGTCTCCACAAATAGTTTCTACTGCCGATTTTGACGTATGGAGTCCAGTTCATTCATTGATTAAATTTGCAGAAGCTAGAGGAGTTTCAAAAGAGTGTACTAATTCAAGAGATGTGATAACGAACAACCACAAACTTTACTACAAAGAGTTTCTGTTACGAGAGGGCTTAGTGTCTCTCTCTATGCATGCAAAGAGCCTACTTTTTTTCAAGTTTACTGGAGAACAATTCTTCTCAAGCCTCAATCTAAATCCGCGTGACGCAGAAATGAGAAAAAAATTAATCTTCAGTTTCAAAATGTCAGTACCGAAAGAACCCGACATGAGTTCTTCTACCGAAGGAGCCGGTTTGTCATTATTGTTGGAGATGAAATGGATTTCATGAATCCGTTTGGTTTAAAAACCCCAATTATAAAGCTTATGAGTAATCAATAGAACAAGTTCTTAGAGCGGAACCTTTGTTCTTGGTAGCTAGCATGTGATTGCCACCTGTGCCGAGATCAGTGGTCAAGATTCTAATCCAACAACAGGGACAAATCCCCCCAGTAAAAACTGAATATCCTCAACAACAATATCATAAATGATCATAAAATCATGTTCTAAAAATTAAACTCATGTGACAAATGGTTCAAAAAACGCAAAAAAAATTTCTGAGATTCGCAAAAAAAAAGTTCAAAACTACTTTTTGTATAGGGAATTCTGTCATGAGTTCAAGTCAACCAATCTGCAAAACTCGATAAATTTTCGTGGGCAGTAAAAATCATTCAAAAAAATGGCAAAAAAACACTGGCAAATGAAAAAAAATATCTTGCTAAAATTTGTCATATTAACATTTTGAGTACAATTTAATTGTCTCCAGAGACTATCTAGCATACTATTCTAAGCCTTAAATAATTTCAAGTGCTCAAAGATCAATAAATTGGAGAAAAAATTTCAATAAATTTGGAACAATAGTAAAACCGCTAGCAACTATGCAGTAACTTATTATCAAAACCTAAGGCTCATAGGCCCATGTGCCAGAAAAAAATGAAAATTTGCAAAAAAATTGAAATTCTAAATTTTATGAAAAAAATTGAAAATTCGTGATCTAACAAAATTGAAATCTGTTTCATTGCCACCAGAAATAACGCAGATACCTATTATCCTTCCCTAAAAGAAATGCCGTGGCCCTTGAAGCTGGAGAAATCTAAAAAAGGCAAAAATTTCTAAGAAACTTGTAGAGAATTGGTAAATTTGTGATATTAAAATTTTGAAAAGCCTTTTCTGCCTAACAAAAAACAATTATCTTTTCTCAAACCCTCGATGAGTTTTTCTGGCTCCTGGAGAGACTCAAATAATGACAATAAAAAATGCGAAACTTGAAAAAATTTGCAAGTTTTAATAAAAAGCTTGCTAAAATTGATGCTGATAAAATGTTGAAAGCAATTGCTTTTCCGATATAACCTATGCAGTAACATTAAATAAAACCGTAGAGGATATTCTTTGGCCCATATGGCTGCAGAAACCTAAAAATTGAAAAAAATCAAAAACTTCTAAGAAAATAGGAAATTCTATGAAAAAAATTCAACATTTGTCATTTTTAAATGTTGCAAACCAATCCGTGGCCAAAGAAATTTCACGAGTAAACTGTTTTCAAAAATTACAGAAAGTTTAGTGGCTGTTGGGGCAGGGAGAACTTAGTGAGAATAAATGATGAAAAAAATTGAAAAAAATGCAGATTTCATAAAAAAACGCCAAATTTCGTGATGCTAAGTGGTTGAAAATCATTTCATTACCCCAAACAAATATGCAGTAACCTGATATCAGACTCTATAGGAGATTTTTTGGATATTGAGGCTGGAGAAACCTAAAAAATCACGATAGTTTTCAGAAAACTTAAAAAAGAACTTAAAAAAAGCTCAATTTTGCTTTGCCAAAATGTTGAAAACTATTCCAGGGCATGAAGTTTTTTGTAATTTTTTTCTGTAGCCTATTGTAGCCTATTATCAGTTTCTAGAGGCATTTTATCTGCCCTGGGAGCCGGAAATACTCAAAAAGTAACAAATTATGAAAAAAAATTGAAAAAATTGTAAAAAATAATATAAACTTTTGTATCAATCTTTGGAGTATCAAAACATATAGGTCTTAAAATTGTCAATAAAAGTCTTTATGCTTTGCATGAGACCTCTAATAAATTTTACAGACATCAGTTTTAGAGTAGTCCGACAGAAATAAATCGATAAATGACGCAGAAAATTGCAACCTTTTGTGCTCAAAAACCCTTAAAAATGATCTTATAACCTAGAATTACGGCCTTCCCAGTAGCCTAGCTCCTCTAAGCATTTTAAAGACTACTAAACAAGACTAAATTTTACTAATGCAAATTCACACCCTCTGAGTTTTACCTGTTTATCTCGTTTTGAAAGCTCAGATACATAAAATCTGTGTAAAGTCATCTTACAAAAAATCCTGTAATTCAGTCCAAAGAAATGAACGAAAATTTTTGAACAAATATATCTGATAAGCACATCAATTCATATTGCCGGCCAAAAATACCATTTCGAGAGTTGAGAAAACGAAGAAAACAAAAAATAATCACTGCTCAAACTCTTAAAGTTTCTGCCATGAAGGCCAAATATGAAAAAATTTAAAATACTCATTAACACACGCACATTAAGTGAAAGAAGTTTGCTTGCCATTAAAGTTAATATTATTACAAAATGAGACAATTGCTTCAAAAATAAGTGAACACTTCAAAAATTACTGAAAGCATCTAAAAAAAACTGTAAAACAAAATTTTTTCTGATGCGTTTTGTCATGCAACTCTCCTGGAAAACTTAAATAAATTTTGCTGGCCAGTAAAAACCATGCAACTCATAATCAGGCAAAAAAATCAAAAAATTGCAATTATTAACAAAATCTTGCAATTTGTTATATAAATATCTTCAGAGCCATTTCATTTAATTTTTAGAAAATTTGACAATAACTTGAGTTTCATTCCGTTGCCCAAAACAGCTATAGAGATACCGATTAGCGTACTCTAGAGGTGGTTCCTTAGCCCCTGTTGCTGGTGAAACTTGAAAAGATTCAGAAGTTTAAAACTTGAATTTGCATGTTTTTTTTTGCATGTGAATTTGTAAAAAAAACAGCTAATTTTGGGATTTT
>NC_134468.1:68763656-68770266 GCF_964194025.1 Convolutriloba macropyga
AAGGCTAGTAAAGATGTTATGAGTAGAGTGATCACAATGAGTTTTAATCGATCAAAATTAATGCGATATGATTCAGTCGCCTCGTGGCCCAATAGAAATTACTGCAAACAATAGTTTTACATCTCAAAGCCCAGCTATAGACAGACCTAGATCTATACATAACAGGAGGCAAAGAGATTAGAGAGGGATTGAACCCATAAATAATTCGCCAAATGGCATATTCAAATACCATTCTTCACAATAATAATAACTACAATATTAAAAATAATAATAGTAATAATAATAATAATAAAAATAATAATAATAATAGTAATAATAATAAAAACAATAAAAATGAAAATAGTAATAGTGTTAAAAATAATCATAATAAATATAGTACTGGTAATAATAACAATAATAATGATAATAATAATACCAATAATGAAAATAATAATAATAGTAAAAGTAATAAAAAATGTTAATAATAAAAATAATAAAATTATATGTATCTTGCGGGCCTGGCTAGTTTAATTTGTATCAAAAAATTGGAAGCTGCGAAGTCCTAAAGATTCGATAGTTGAAGTAATTTTTTGCCTAATTGTGTCGGTGCTTGCGCAGTGTTTTTTGAAATACTTGATTTTAATTTTAAAAAGCATTTTCAAAAGCCGAAAGTCTGCAGTGCCAGAAGTCAAAATCTCAGAAGTTGCTACTCAGCCAGAAGTTGAATTTCGTTGACTTTCGTCATTTTAAAACGTGCGCGTGTCGTGTTTTAAGCATGGTTAAGTGACGCTGCAGAAGTCACTTCGAAATTCTGACTTAAAATCTTGAACCGCTTCACGATTTTCGATAAACGTTCGAAGTTCTCAGTGACTTCAAGCAGAGTCACTTAACCATTACTGAAAACCTAATGTTAATTGTTTAAAGTTTTAAAAGTTATACGTACCTCAAATCACTTGCTGATTTACATCTTGGCTACTTATGAAATGAGTTAAAATGAGTGAATATAGCAATGAGTTAGCACTTGCTCTTCATCGCAAATTTGACCCCAACTTCTCGTTTTGTTATATGTGATCTTTTGACCCTTCATTTTTCAAAAGATGTAAATTATCAGAACAAAAGGCTAGTAAAGATGTTATGAGTAGAGTGATCACACAATGAGTTTTAATCGATCAAAATTAATGCGATATGATTCAGTCGCCTCGTGGCCCAATAGAAATTACTGCAAACAATAGTTTTACATCTCAAAGCCCAGCTATAGACAGACCTAGATCTATACATAACAGGAGGCAAAGAGATTAGAGAGGGATTGAACCCACAAATAATTCGCCAAATGGCATATTCAAATACCATTCTTCACAATAATAATAACTACAATATTAAAAAATAATAATAGTAATAATAACAATAATAAAAATAATAATAATAATAGTAATAATAATAAAAACAATAACAATGAAAATAGTAATAGTGTTAAAAATAATCATAATAAATATAGTACTGGTAATAATAACAATAATAATGATAATAATAATACCAATAATGAAAATAATAATAATAGTAAAAGTAATAAAAAATGTTAATAATAAAAATAATAAAATTATATGTATCTTGCGGGCCTGGCTAGTTTAATTTGTATCAAAAAATTGGAAGCTGCGAAGTCCTAAAGATTCGATAGTTGAAGTAATTTTTTGCCTAATTGTGTCGGTGCTTGCGCAGTGTTTTTTGAAATACTCGATTTTAATTTTAAAAAGCATTTTCAAAAGCCGAAAGTCTGCAGTGCCAGAAGTCAAAATCTCAGAAGTTGCTACTCAGCCAGAAGTTGAATTTCGTTGACTTTCGTCATTTTAAAACGTGCGCGTGTCGTGTTTTAAGCACGGTTAAGTGACGCTGCAGAAGTCACTTCGAAATTCTGACTTAAAATCTTGAACCGCTTCACGATTTTCGATAAACGTTCGAAGTTCTCATTGACTTCAAGCAGAGTCACTTAACCATTACTGAAAACCTAATGTTAATTGTTTAAAGTTTTAAAAGTTATACGTACCTCAAATCACTTGCTGATTTACATCTTGGCTACTTATGAAATGAGTTAAAATGAGTGAATATAGCAATGAGTTAGCACTTGCTCTTCATCGCAAATTTGACCCCAACTTCTCGTTTTGTTATATGTGATCTTTTGACCCTTCATTTTTCAAAAGATGTAAATTAGCAGAATAAAAGGCTAGTAAAGATGTTATGAGTAGAGTGATCACAATGAGTTTTAATCGATCAAAATTAATGCGATATGATTCAGTCGCCTCGTGGCCCAATAGAAATTACTCTAAACAATAGTTTTTACATCTCAAAGCCCAGCTATAGACAGACCTAGATCTATACATAACAGGAGGCAAAGAGATTAGAGAGGGATTGAACCCACAAATAATTCGCCAAATGGCATATTCAAATACCATTCTTCACAATAATAATAACTACAATATTAAAAATAATAATAGTAATAATAATAATAATAAAAATAATACTAATAATAGTAATAATAATAAAAACAATAAAAATGAAAATAGTAATAGTGTTAAAAATAATCATAATAAATATAGTACTGGTAATAATAACAATAATAATGATAATAATAATACCAATAATGAAAATAATAATAATAGTAAAAGTAATAAAAAAATGTTAATAATAAAAATAATAAAATTATATGTTATCTTGCGGGCCTGGCTAGTTTAATTTGTATCAAAAAATTGGAAGCTGCGAAGTCCTAAAGATTCGATAGTTGAAGTAATTTTTTGCCTAATTGTGTCGGTGCTTGCGCAGTTTTTTTTGAAATACTTGATTTTAATTTTAAAAAGCATTTTCAAAAGCCGAAAGTCTGCAGTGCCAGAAGTCAAAATCTCAGAAGTTGCTACTCAGCCAGAAGTTGAATTTCGTTGACTTTCGTCATTTTAAAACATGCGCGTGTCGTGTTTTAAGCATGGTTAAGTGACGCTGCAGAAGTCACTTCGAAATTCTGACTTAAAATCTTGAACCGCTTCACGATTTTCGATAAACGTTCGAAGTTCTCAGTGACTTCAAGCAGAGTCACTTAACCATTACTGAAAACCTAATGTTAATTGTTTAAAGTTTTAAAAGTTATACGTACCTCAAATCACTTGCTGATTTACATCTT
Source organism: Convolutriloba macropyga (assembly GCF_964194025.1). Classification (NCBI taxonomy): domain Eukaryota; kingdom Metazoa; phylum Xenacoelomorpha; order Acoela; family Convolutidae; genus Convolutriloba; species Convolutriloba macropyga. The sequence continues at coordinate 68,766,802 of NC_134468.1, forward strand.
GGCTACTTATGAAATGAGTTAAAATGAGTGAATATAGCAATGAGTTAGCACTTGCTCTTCATCGCAAATTTGACCCCAACTTCTCGTTTTGTTATATGTGATCTTTTGACCCTTCATTTTTCAAAAGATGTAAATTATCAAAATAAAAGGCTAGTAAAGATGTTATGAGTAGAGTGATCACAATGAGTTTTAATCGATCAAAATTAATGCGATATGATTCAGTCGCCTCGTGGCCCAATAGAAATTACTGCAAACAATAGTTTTACATCTCAAAGCCCAGCTATAGACAGACCTAGATCTATACATAACAGGAGGCAAAGAGATTAGAGAGGGATTGAACCCACAAATAATTCGCCAAATGGCATATTCAAATACCATTCTTCACAATAATAATAACTACAATATTAAAAATAATAATAGTAATAATAATAATAATAAAAATAATAATAATAATAGTAATAATAATAAAAACAATAAAAATGAAAATAGTAATAGTGTTAAAAATAATCATAATAAATATAGTACTGGTAATAATAACAATAATAATGATAATAATACCAATAATGAAAATAATAATAATAGTAAAAGTAATAAAAAATGTTAATAATAAAAATAATAAAATTATATGTATCTTGCGGGCCTGGCTAGTTTAATTTGTATCAAAAAATTGGAAGCTGCGAAGTCCTAAAGATTCGATAGTTGAAGTAACTTTTTGCCTAATTGTGTCGGTGCTTGCGCAGTGTTTTTTGAAATACTTGATTTTAATTTTAAAAAGCATTTTCAAAAGCCGAAAGTCTGCAGTGCCAGAAGTCAAAATCTCAGAAGTTGCTACTCAGCCAGAAGTTGAATTTCGTTGACTTTCGTCATTTTAAAACGTGCGCGTGTCGTGTTTTAAGCATGGTTAAGTGACGCTGCAGAAGTCACTTCGAAATTCTGACTTAAAATCTTGAACCGCTTCACGATTTTCGATAAACGTTCGAAGTTCTCAGTGACTTCAAGCAGAGTCACTTGACCAGTACTGAAAACCTAATGTTAATTGTTTAAAGTTTTAAAAGTTATACGTAAATATTAAAATTAAATTAGTAGTAATATTAAATAATAATAATGATAATAATAAAAGTTATATTATTCATAAAAAATATTAATTATATTAATAGTAATAACAACAGTACTGTTATTAATAAAACTAATAATAATAGTAATAAAAATAATAATAATAATAATAATAATAATAATAAAAATAATAATAATAATAATAACAATAATAATAATAATAATAATAATAATAATAATAATAATAATAATAATAATAATAACAATAATAATAATAATAATAATAATAATAATAATAATAATAATAATAATAATAATAATAATAATAATAATAATAATAATAATAATAATAATAATAAAAATAATAATAATAATAATAATTGTTATGGAAGAATTCCAGAAGGAATTCACCATCTGCCTCTGCAGCAACCTCCGGCCCCAGCCAAGCCCGATCAACCCCACGCGTTGATAGAATCGTTGACAACATCTGGGAAGGAAATTCTCCGAAGAAACAACCTGAGAATGACAATCCTATCGAAGTCGTGTATCTCGACAGCTAGAATACCACGGGCAAACAAACACACGAGATAATCCATCTGGAATCCACTCCAGACGACGAAACTGACGCAGTCCAAAAAACACAGCAAACGACAGAGGAACATGAAGGAGGCCCACCAAGCTCCATCTCCGATATCCAACCAAGAGACCTCTACGACCCAAGCGAATTTTGATACCAAAATTCTTTCCTGCGGGGGATTAGTAACCAAAAACTCATTCCCTAGGGATTTTAACCAAGCATTTGAACCTATTACTATAAACACTTCTAAACAATATGCTACTATATATCATACGTTGTTGTTGTTCATTTATATTTCAGTTCTTCGGAATATTATGTACTCTTTAGTTAGCAGGTATTGTCTGGTAACAAAATTAAGTTCAGTCTAATCTTCGCAGCTTCATAAAAAGCGCGCGTGACAAAGAAACAGAAATCAGTTCAATTTCAGTTGCAAGTAAAACGAGAAACCTCGAAATTGAGTATTTAACCGCCATTGTTTTGACCCAGGGACTAGCACAACATAGCGCAGTCTCTAAAATCTCCCGTTGGCGTCCCCTTATATTGGGAACCATGCGCCAACCCCCCTCAAGAGTGACCGTCATGGCTGTCCACGTTTAAACTGGCAGTCATGGCGAAAGAAAATCTCCATGTTGACCAATTATTAAGACTAAAGCCCACGGCTGCGGACCTCTTTTACCCAACAGTCCCCTCGTATGAAGATATAATTGAAGGAACGAACGAAGAAGAAACTCGCAAACGACAAATTAGAAACGAAAGACCACGAGTAGACTGGGAGAACGAGTGTCGAGCAATCCGCAATCGAGGACCAATGATCGATCGTTGCATCTGTGACGATGCAGATATCAAGCTCAAGAGCCTTGTATATCTATCACTCGGAACAGAAGCTAGCCGAATATATCACCAGCGTAACCCCCATACACTAATCGATAGATGTTACACAAAAGAGCTCATCTAAGAATTAAGGATAACGTTCACAAGACCAAGAAACATAACGTTTGATCGCTGCCAGTTGAATACAGTAAAACAAAATTCCAATGAAAACTTGGAAACTTTCTTTAGCAGGTTACGCGAAATCGGATCTAAAGCAGCCCTAGGGAACATCGAAGAAGATCTAATCAAAGACTTCTTCATTGCGAAATTGAATAACTCCGCCATCCAAATGGAACTGCTCTCCGAGGTGCGCACACCCGCCCAGGTATTAAATTTTGCCCTCTCACGAGAGAGAGGCCAACAAAACCAGAAGGAGATCCTTCGATCAAATCCATCCAACTGGAACCAAGTAAACGCAACAACGCAGCAATTAAACTGCACCCAAACGCGGCCACAAACAAGCACACAACGACGACAATCAACACAAGACATTCAACCGTGCTGGAAATGTGGAGCACCTTTCACACAAGGACATAACATCAACTGCCCAGCCAAAGGAGCACAAAGTAACATCTGTAAAAAGAGGGAACATTTTGCAAAACTATGTCGATCAAAGATGCCAGAACGTCCCAGACAAAGAACACCACAACAATCATACAACCAATCTCCGGGGAACAATCAAACAAGACGTGTTCGACATGTGACGGAACAAAGTCAGGACATAAGTCAAGCAACGGCAGAGGACGAAAATGAATCAATAGACCCAGAAGCAACACTCTATCAAAAAGAACTCACAGAGGACTGAGCATACATTAAAAATGGTAAAACCAAAATCATACCGATCAGTAAGAAATATCATCGTAAACAAAACACAAAACGATGAAATATGGATCCAAACAACATGCAACAACTCAGAAAAAATTGATTGGCTCGCAGACACTGGATCGCCCGAAGCTTTATTAACC
>NC_134468.1:68782966-68910558 GCF_964194025.1 Convolutriloba macropyga
TACAAAACAGAAGTCGGGCCTCAAGCAATATTGACATACTGACAAAACTGCCATATCAGTATTGATTGATTTATTTTACCGTAATAAAAGCGATGATTTGAAGGAACCAACGTACGTCATTCATTCAATCAGAAGACAACAAAATAACTTTAACAATCTTTAAAAGTAAAAACTTTTTCTTCTTTCTAATTATTTGCTAATTCAATTTCTTTCTTTGTGTTTTAAAAGGTACCAAGCTCAATTCATTAAGTATGTTTACCGCACGGACAGCTACAGCATTGACGACAGAGCTTAAAAGCAAACAAAAATCACCTTCCAGCATATTTGAGCTTCGTACCTTTTTCCTAGGGAAATCAAGTGTTGTCTTTTCAAAGAAAATTTGACATCTCAGCGTCAAGGCCAGAGGAGAGGATACATCAATTGTCGGAATCCAACCACAAAGAGTGCAAAATTTAAGTTTTCATGATCACTTCAAAAGTGGAATACCAAGAGGTAGTTTGTACTTGATCTTTGGATACTAAAATGTTTTTCAAAATGAAATGATTTAAATTTTGAAAAAAAACTGACACATAAAACGCCATTTAAACACTTCTTTTGTTTTTCTAGAAGAAATAAATACAATGTATTTAAGATCTAGCACCTGTTGGATTTGGACTTCAAACAACTATTTGGATATCCCACAGAAGAAGTGAATTAATTTGAAAAACAACAGCTTTTTATATTTAAACAGATGGCACGGCACTCCCCAAAAACGCTTCTACTTATGTTAGGACTTTATGTTACACAATCTGACCTCTTGTTTCAACTTCAAAAGGGGCAAAAAAAGAAACAGTAAATGGCGCCCAGAGCAAAATTGATGAACGGCAGCACTATTATGCGTTAAGGTTACAAAAGTTGTCAGAGAACCCAAGAAAGATCTATGATGAGACCATGAAAGCTTTCAGACAAAATTTTAATAGGAAACAGGTGGTGATCCAGTGGAGGCTAGCTATGAGATTCCTGTAGCCTGGTGAAAAGTTAACAAATTTTCTCTGCGAGTTGCAAACATTAGCCCTAAAAGCAAACCTTCAAGAGTCTCATGAGGTAAATAATCATCATATTTTGAGGGGGTACCTCGAATGCATTGAAAATAGTCAAGTGCAACTGGACATGAGAAAAAACTAAGGCGACGCAGATACGACATTAGACAAAGCACAAGAAAGAGCACTACAAATAGAACCAGTAACGAGAATTGAAGAGGAGGACAACAAAAAGCGGGGTTCTGCAAACCAGTCAACTGAAACCTCTCAATCAGTTATTTCATTCAATGATTTAGTTACACCATTGAGGAACAATAATCCTAAGAGGCAAGATAATCGAAAGCTTTGATTGCAAAGAGTGAGAGCACAAGAGTTTTTGCGCTGTACAGAGTAAAGTTCATGAAAAATTTGAGAGATCAATAGAAATTATAATAACTAAACTGGAAGCAGCGCTGATATTACACAAAACAATTACAATAAAAAGGCACGGTTGACACCAACATGGGGCGACATAAGAAGCCGTGATTGGTTGCACGAGAGTTGTGCCAAGCAGTAAAAATTAGTCTTGAATTTGAAGAAAGAGAAGTATTTAGACTGCGATCAGACAAACCATGCATCTAGGGAATGCAGGAATCGTTTTGAATGTTGGAGCCCAAAATATTTCAAACGAATTTTTCTTTAATTAAAAAAGAACTAGCTCAAGAAAACAAGGCTTCTTTTTCAGTAAAAACAGTATCTCCCGGGTTGAGATGTCAATGCCATTCAACGCAAAATTTTGTCAAATCAGAGGTGAATGCGGAAAATTTTGTAAGATAAGCGGTGAATGCGATGAAATTACAGAAATCAGGCGATGAATGTGTTGAAAAAACCTTTATCGCCTGCTAGCGGTGAAATTACATGAATTCAGCGCTCCAAAAAAGTGTCCAAATTATGTAAGATAAGCTTGAATGAAGTGAGAATATTTGAATTCACCGCTCAAATTAGTGGTGAACTTACATAAAGTCACCGATTAGAAGAAGTTGTTAAAATAATGTGAGATCAGCAAAGAATGCGATGAAATTAATGAGGAGTGAGGAGTAAGGGAGGAATTGATAGGATTACCCTCCACAAAAAAACCCCTTAATCTTACATCTTTTCGACACTTTTTTCTAAGCGGTGAATTTAGGTAATTGCACCACTTGAGTGAGCCGTGATCTTACAAAAAGTCAACACATTTTACCGCTAAAGTTTTTAATTTCATCGTTAAGAAGTGCAAATCTTACAAAAACTCCCCAAGCATAATTTACATTAAGTAAGCTGAAATTGATTTATATTTAAAACAAAAATACTAGAAGTTATTGAGAGATTTCCCAATGAAAGAATAATTGGATGACATGCAGGATGTGAGAGGTTCGAACCCTTGTAAGGGCAGTGAAATTACATATTTTAACGGTGAATTGTGGTGATTTTTTTAAGACCTCCGCTTACTCTAGCGGTAGACCTACATAATTTCACTGCATTCACCACAACCAACTGGTAGAGCCGAGCCAGATTAGATTGTGCAATAGATGTATACTAGCTGCCAACAACAGAAGAATGCCCGCTAATTTCTGGACAATTATTCATGTCCAATTTCAAAAGTTTAATCTTAAATAACAGCGGATTTTATGGTGACTAAAATTGAGATAACAACATTGTTTTTAGACATGAATTTTACTGTTTTGGTTGTGTTTTCAATCCAAGGAAAAGGAACCTTTTCGCCCAAAAAACGGCAATACTATGCAATTATTCCAATTAAAGTGAGTTTTCAGGTTTTTTTAAATGGCTGCAGAAGATAATGAACTACCTCCGATGTTCTCGTTAAATGCAATATTGATAATAATGAAGGTAAAAAACGCAATAAACTGAAGCTGTAGTCAAATATATGAAAGAGTTTTGGGGAAAAAAATTTTGTAGCCAGATTGCTTAATGGTTGATGATTTTGTACGGCTCTAAATTTTCTATATTTCAAAAAAGCAAAACTTGAAAAATTGTGAGACTTCCAATGTGAATAGCAACTGCTCTTGAGGCACTGACCATTTAAAGGAGTTAATGTTTGTTGCCATCAGTAGAAAAAAAGCTCTAACTTATCTAGACAATTTTATCGTTTTCGGACGAAATTCGGATAAACATGTGAAACGGTTAGAACTTGTTTTCCAACGCTGAGCAAAAAATGGACTAAAGACAGAACAATCAGAATGCATTTTTCCAAAAGAAAAGCCTGTAAGCTTCGTGGCAGACATTGTTCCCGAAGTCGACCGTTGACAAAGTAAGAGTGGTGGAAAAAATAAAAGAACCAGCCTCTCTGAAAGACGTCACGGCCTTTCTAGACCTCGGCGGCTATAATAGAAAAACAGCAGAGCCTCTCTAGAGATTACCAAGCAATTAAAATAATTTGGAATAGAACGGAGTGCAAAAATGCTGTAACTGAATTCAAACAGAAGCTTTTAGAAGTCCAAGTTTTGGGATACCAAACGATGGGGATCCGTATATTTTGAATACGGATGCTTCCTAAACAGGCAGCATTGGGGCAATTGGTACGCAAAAAGGAGGCAAAGAGAGAGAGAGAGAGAGAGAGAGAGGGAGAGAGAGAGCTATTGCCTATGCTATCCGAACTCTGAGTGAAAGTCAACGTAATTAATCAGCAACCAGACGAGAATTGTTTGCAATCGTTCAATTTACGCAAAATTTTAAAAATGTTTACTTGTTCTTCTCCTCCTAATAGTAACCAACAACAGGGCTCTCGTCTGGGTCTGCAATTTTGAAGAGCCAGACAACATGGTCGCATGGTGGGTAGAAAAACCTGCTCTATTTGATTTTGACATTAAACATAGAGAAGGAAAGAAGATCCTACACCCTGGTTCTCCGTCAAAAAAGATGAGGAAGCGACAGTTTTTGTTAACACAATTTCCATCAAGATAAGGGTAAACAATATCGACTATTAAAAGAGTCGGGGTTGGTAACTGCAGAATTTACAGGGGGTAAAAGTGCGAGATTGGCAACAAACTGACAAACTTATCAAAGTACACTCTTGAGTCGTAGACCAAAAAAACATATTAGCCAAGACAAACGAAAAGTGAGCTTTCAAAATTTTATGGAAATATTGTTTTAGTATACTATTCTCTGTCTCGTGTACAATTCTTTGTATACAATTCTTTGATACAATTGTTTATATCGAAAACACAAAATCAAACCCAACGTTGAGACAGCTAACCAAATGCTAGTATCATAGGAAAGAGCGTTCAATATCCTTAGACTGTTGTAGAACTCTCCTAGCGCAGGTAATTTTGGGATAAAGAAAACATAACATAGGGCTTGAGAAAGATTTTTGAATTACCGTGCATCATCTTTGATAAAAAGCAGTGACGATTTCTTGAAAAGGAAAGGCATGAAAAAAATATTCATGTTCCATCACAAAATAGATACCTAATAATCTATTTTAACCAGTATTTCTCAAAATGATCAATATCATGGTTCCCTTTGCCGAGTATCATGACAAAAAGTACATTTTTCTTGAAGTAGATTAATTCAGTAAGTAGTATAAAGCCGTAGTTTTACCCAATCGAGAAGCAGAAACAGCGGCGGTTTATTTGTGGAGCAATGAATAGTGAGATTAGGTTGTCCGGTCAATTTACAGAGTGACCAAGGGTCGAGTTCATTCAAAGTTATTCCGCAGTCTTTGCTCCGAATTCGGAAAACAGAGGAAATCCATAATAACTTACCACCAACAAGAAAAGGCGATGATAGAAAGAACAAATCGACCAAAAGAAGAACGCCTCTACAAGTACATATGACAATAACAACTTGAATGAACTAATTTCCGAACCTTAGCGATGGTGGACTATCCATCATTAATCCACAGTGTTACAAAATATTGCTCTGCGTATGTGGTAATATATTTGTCCTGTCAGTACCTAGGGAATGCATTTATGGCACATCGTAGACTACAAAATACACAAAACCAATTGACTTTAATTTAACTATGAAATAAAAATTACAATAGCTGCATCAGTTGATTTCGAGCAGGAACGCCAGAAGACCTAAGATGCTCGAAGTAGGTATGGACTGAGCTACAAAGTAGGTGAAGTTTTGTTAGTCCTCAATCCGTTGGTTAAAAATAAGAGACACGAAAAGAAAAATTAACTAATTCTATAGAAGGCCATAAACAATTGTTGAAATTATAAACAATTGAATTTTCAATTTGGATGCTGCAAAGTTGAAAAAAATTGTAGAAGGCCCTTATGACCGATTAAAAATCATAAATAGGAGAGCACCCATTTACGCCTAAATATCAGGTGAAACAGAAAACAATAAGAAAAAAGAGAGAAAAGTCAACTGGGACAGCTCTGACGATAAAGATTTTATATTTTGGAATCATCCACACATAGTGCGAAAACCTTTTTTACTCAGAGGAGCAGCCATTTGTAAAAGAATAATAACGGTCCTCCAAAAGTTACAAAAAATACTTTTGCGAAGGAGAGAAAGAATCTGTTGTGGAATCAGAGCAAGGAATGATTCTGTTTCTAAACATTTCTCAAAAAAATAAGTTGTGGAATAAAAATTGCAAGTTCGTGCGAAGCTGCGTCTGATGGCGTATCACTGTGTTTGTATTTGGGAATACTAGCCATTTTTGCTTCTGCATCACTTTGAACTAAATTAAATTGATACGATTTTAACATTGTTGTTTCAGCAGCAAATTTTTCTCGGGGCACAGTACAAAGTGTGATAACAGAAGTGGAGAATCGAAAACAAAGAAAGATTCTAGTTTAATATATGCGGAGGTTCAGCAAGACATATAACCAGAGTTTTGCAGGTATAAAGCGGCATTTTCCGTATCTGCCTTTAAGAAGAACAACTTTTATGACCATGTTGTCTTAGTTAGAAAAATTCAAGGCTTTTGAACTCTAAGGACCCTCTAAACAAACTAATTGAAAGAAAAATTTGGCAAGCAATTTTTGCGTGACAAAGTGTTAGAGAGAAAGTTTTCAAAACCAACAAGTCTATTACAGAAAAATTGTTACATCTGGCAAGTGAGAAAACATTTATCGAGGAGCATAGCCAGAGTTTCATAAAACGAGCTTTGTATGCTAAACTGTAGAAAATCCTTCAGGTGCAGGAGAAAATCTTACTGGAAATGTGGAAATACCGGCAAAAATTACATTGGAACAATTGGGGAAAGCTGCTATTAAGAAACCTAACAAGGTTTGAAAATCATCTTGGTTTTAAAAAAAACCATTTTCATCAAAAACAATTATTTTGATAAAATAAAACCTAGAGAGTTACATTCTCAAATAATCAAGAAAGCAATGCTGTCAAACTATTTAACAATTTAAAAAATGTGAATCTTCAAAAAATTTTTGGATTAGACAAAACAACTTTTTTTGCTCTATAAAAATTAACACCAAGACAAAAATGAAAATTTGCATCAATATAGTTGGACGAAAATTTAATTCTATTTGGACAGGTGGTAAGAATAACAGTTTTTTTAACTAAAAAACCAAAAAGGAAACTTAGTAATCTAAAGGTTACCATGGATATGCTTCCTTCAAGCGTTATTGAAAACTCAAAATTTTACTACACGCAAAAATGAAAAAAAAGTTTACGAAAGATTCAAAGTGAAAAGATTCAAAGTGAAAAAGTTTACGAAAGATTCAAAACAATTGAAAATTCAAGCAACGTTTGAAATATTGAGCCCTTCACTAACACTCTTTGAGAAAGGAACTCACGTTGAATAAGCCAGATCCGTTTTATATAGGCAAAAACTTGTATTTATGGTAGCAACAATTTATAAGCTTTCTTTCTGCGCAGAAAAATTTCTTGTCTTAATAGAGGGTAAGGTCACAATTTTTTCTTCTAGCAGATATTTGGAACCTACTACAAAATCTATATATCGTATTTATACAACCGCAGGATATCAGCCGCTGTATCCAAATGTGGTTAAACTAGAAGACAGAGGCCTTCAACAATACGTAGAAACAAAGAAGAAATTCGAAAAGCGAAAATACCAAATACTGTTGAGAAATGTTCTGAATGCTAATGATGAAAAATTGCATCGCAACCTTTGTTTTCATCGAAAGATTTGAAAAAGTAAACTCGCTCAAACATTTTTGCTCAAATGTAAAAGTATTATCCGTCAAAAAGCTTTAATCGGTTGCAAAAAACAGTCAAAAATTTTGTACATTGCAAGAACAAGTTCCAGCAAGAAGTTTTTCCTGCGAAAATTTTAACACTTTCTGTATTTTTAAGAACAAAACTTTATGAATTTAGAAAACAAGTAAAGATATTGCTGTGTCAGTTTTAACAGTCTACCTCATAATACAGATTTTGAAAAATTGTCTTAAAGGTGTCGTCCACTGTATTATTAGTGTTCAATGGAACCTCTTGGCAGGAGTACATTGGAACCAATTCTGGAGCACAAGGCTAAAAAATGTTTTGTTCAAGAACAAATAAGTAGGAACGTCATGAATTAGATTTTAAAAAAAGGAGCAAGGGAAAGAATGAACGTCTCAAATTCAAGACCAGAAAAATTTATATGTGTTCATTTTAAATATTACAGTAGCAAAAATGGTTTTCTTTATTTCTTCAAGGTAGCCAGCGAGACCCCACAAATTGACGAGTTTTTTATAGGCCAGAGTTGTGGAAAATTTTATCCGAGATTTTTCCCGGATTAAACCGAGGTGAATCTTGTCTTTCATGGACTTCTGTTTGCATTAGAACTGCTGTTACCTTGCAAATATTCGGTCCCGAGGATTACAGCTTGAGGTGGAAATACAAAGCCATTGCCCGCAATTAGAGAAATTGTAGAGCACAAACTCTTCTCTTCAAAGAAACTTAATCGAGCGTCGACAAAAATTGGATGACCCTTGCGATAAGGATGACAAGAAAATTACAGGGGCAATGAATAAATTGAGAGCTGAATCTGAGGAACCAACAGATTGGTCCACCAGGTTGGAACCAACAGTATTTAATTGTTCGGAATTAAATTTAATATTGCTAGAAGAGCGAAGCAGCCGGAAACTGAAAAGGGGGAATGACCAATTGCCGTGAGAGCTTCTTCAACTGTACAATTACAACCAATAAGTGACCAACTGTCGGTTAATGGGAGCGCAGAGACAAATCTTGTAATCGAATAGTTAAAATAGAAATAGTGGTTGACAACTGTGGCGATTAACACAAAAATCAGACCCTATTTATTACCTCAAATTGCCGCACTTTTACATTCATGGTGATTACATTTAATTTAAAACTTCTTTGACTTCTTTTGACATCCGATCTTAACTAGCTATCTACTCTGATAATTTACTTCGTTAAAAGGTCAAGGGTCAACATCACACATAACAATATAAAAAGTTGGGGACAAATCTGTTATAAATAGCACGTGTTAGCTCCTTGTTGCATTCACTCATTTCATAAATAACCAAGTTATAAATCAGAATGTGGATTGGGATACTTATATTTGTTCTTACTTCAAACAATTAAAATCATATTTTCAATACTCATCCTATCATGTTAGGTGTTTGTTCCGAGAAGGACATCACGAAAAAGTGATACTTTGGTCCTCCCCAGTGCTTTTGTGAGTGTGTCTGCCGGCATTCGATCGGTAGGTAAGTAGTTTAGCTTTAATAGTCGACTTTCGACTAAATTCCGAACGAAGCGCACTTTTAAGGCAAAGTGCTTTGTCTTTCCGTGATTCATCGAATTTTTACTAAGAGTAAAACAAGCTTGATTGTCTACAAAGACGTTTACTGGCTGCTGGATTTCCAAATCTAATTCTCGTAGTAGGTTTAATAAATGTACTGCTTCTATACTTGTCTCGACTACGGCCTTAAGCTCAGCTTCAGCTGTTGAAGCAGATACACACTTTTGTAACTTGCTAGCCCAACTGATCGCACCTGAACTATTATTAAGTATAAAACAAAAGCCACTTGTACTTTTTCTATTGTCTATGTTGCCTGCCCAATCTGAGTCACAAAATCTTGTTAACTCTAGTTTCTCACTTTTTCTAAAAACCATCTTCTCTGATTTTGTCCCTTTTAGGTAACGTAAACACCCTTTTGCAGCGTTCCAATGTCGCTTTCCAAGATTTTGAACAAAAGAACTTAATGAATTAGCTGCGTGCACAATATCTGGTCTACTCGCTAATGCTAGATAATTCAGGCAACCCACTAAACCCCTATAGTCACATGATTGCATTTCTCTATGCTCATTGCTGCCTATTTCTGGTGAATCTAATTTTGACAGTTTCAGGCTAACATCTAATGGTGATTCCAGTGTTTTCTATTCGCTCATGTTAATTTTCTCTAGCAAATTTTCTACATAAGCTTCTTGACTTAGCTTTTTTTCGCTCAATTTTTATATTTAAGAACCAACTAAGATCTCCATAACTGCTAATTTGAAATCGCTTACTAACTTTATTTTTAAACGTTTCACAAAAGTCTTTCTGCAATCCTAATATCACCATATCATCTACCCAAAGACACACTAGTCTCTCAATAGCATTTTCATTTTTCTTTATGAAAAGACAATCATCTTGAATAGCCGCTGTGAAACCTAATTGGCTGAGAAAATTTTTGATTGTTAAGTACCAATTTCTACCGGACTGTTTCAATCCATATAACTTTTTCCTCAACTTACAAATTAATGGATTTCCTTGCTTGTCAAACTTCTTGAACCCTTCGGGCTGTTGCATGAAGATTTCTTCTTCGATGTCAGCGTTTAAATATGCTGTTTTGATATCCATTTGTTTCAACTCGGTGTTTTTATATAGTGCGTAGCTTATCAGTACACGAATTGTTGAGAGGCGTGTTGTTGGTGAAAATGTTTCGTTGTAATCCCGACCTGGAACTTGGCGAAATCCTTTTGCTACGCATCTTGCCTTATACCTTGTTATCTTCCCGCTAGGACCAAACATAAGAGCAAAGTGCCAGCGGCTACCAATGGGTTTATTTCCGTTGTTCTCTACCAGTTCCCATACTTTATTTTCCACTAATGAGTTGTTTTCCAATTTCATTGCTTCGTACCAGTTTTCATCCCTAATTGCTTCATCAATAGACTCAGGTAGTAATTCGTTGTTCACAATGTCACCAAGAAAGGCTGTCGGGTTTAAATCTCTATCACTATCTGACTGATGCTTGTTGACTATCTCCTCCTTCATTTCTTTAACTTCAATAAACATTTCGTGTTCGTTGAATGTTACATTCCAAGATTTTCTAACCTTAAAGACCCCTTTGTCACTTCGAATATCTATCAGGTAAGTCTTACTATTCTGTGAAGACCCCAAAAATACTCCTTTTTGAGAAGGTCTATCAATCTTACCTCGGAAATTTTTTTCAACATGGACAGAAGCTGAACAACCAAACACTTCAATAGACTCTAAGTTAGGTTTCTTCTTGTACATTGCCTCAAAAGGTTTCTTTTGAATATCTGAATGGAAACAAAAGTTTTTCATCTCACTTGCCATATTAAGTGCATATGGTCAACACTCTTTTTCTAAACCTGACTGCTCTAAAAGGCATTTAGCCATTGGGATGATTGTCCCCCAATTCCTCTGAACCTTTACGTTTTCTTGTGGTGTGTACGGTGCCGAGAACTCAAGTCTTACACCATTTTGTCTACACAATTGTTTTATGTTATTTGAGACATATTCCCCTGCACCGTCGCAAACTAAGGTTCCTGATTGTCCTATGTCTGCAAGGAATTGTTCAACTTTTTCAAAAGCCTCGTCCCTTGTCCTCAAAAAATAAAGATTCTGATATCTGCTAAAACTATCCATGAACCCTATTGCATACCTGTGGCCATCGACCGCTTCCGGTTGGATTGACCCTAAAATGTCAGTATGGACAATTTCTAAGGCTTCGCTTGCTCTTGTTCCTGAGTCTTTTGGAAGTGGAAGTTTCTTTGATTTATTTAGCTGATATGTTTCACAGTTTGTTAAGTTGTGCTCCCTTAGTTTTAGTCCGACTGAGTGACCCTTTAGTTTGTATATGTCCTCAACATCATTACGGCCCAAACGCTTATGCCACAAACTAAGGGGATCTCCGTTTGCTAAATTGCTCTGCTCTGAGATTTCTTCGTACTCAATGTTGTTCCAGGTAAAAAACTATCTCTTTCCTCAAAAGGAAAATTGTTCCGTTCCTAGTTCGTAATTCCAATGTTCTACCAAATAAAACCCTATTGCCTGTTGCCCTAAGCTTTGACACTGATACCAGATTCCTTGTGTTGTTCGGAACAAGCAAAGCATTACTTAATCTTATTTTTCGCTCTGAACCATTGGAATCCAAAACCCTAATTTCAACTGTTCCTTTCCCACTAATTAAGATTTAGCTGCTGTTTGCATTAAAGATGGTACCCGAATATTCCTTGTCTATATCTATGAATAATATTCGTCCTTGATCATATGACTGGTAGCACCTGAGTCCAAAACTAGCTCATTTGCAAGGTTGTTTTCTGACATTTGAAAGAAGGAAAATACTTCTTCTTCTTCTTCTTCTTCTTCTTCCAAATTCTATTCCTCAACTAAATTTTGCGAGGCTCTCTGATTGGTTCTCCTGTTTTGACTTACAAACTTTTTCTCAGGTTTTTGCTGCTTTCTACAAAATTTAGCAATATGTCCGTGCTCACCACACTTAAAACATTTTATTGGGGAAGCTTTGGTTTGTTCATGGGTCGTTTTCTTAAGCCTACATTCTTTTGCGATATGTCCTATTTTCTGGCAGTTGAAACATTTCCGTTCCTTATTAAAGAAAACGCTCTCTGTTTTTGTTTTCATATTTTCATTATCGAAATTTATCAGGTCTCGCTTAATTTCTTCTAGAGTTTTCTCGTTTTTGCTGTAGTTCACGAGTGTTGCGATGTTTTCATTTTCCTTCGGAAGCCCTTTTAGAATTATTGAAATAAACATTTTTTCACTAATCCTTTCGTTCCTACTGTTAAATTGTATTGCATATCATCTGCTCTGGAGAGATAATCTACTATAATCTCACTTGAAGTCTTCCTAAGGCTAGTTAATTGCGCTATCAATTTGTGTAGCTGGGGTCTCTCAAAACTTTTGAAGCGTTTACACAGTACATCCCAAGCTCTAGTACCATCACCCTTATGTGGTCTAAGAAAAAGAACAGATGTTTTGTCTAAAGCCCGAACTAACTCGTACCACAATGTCTTCTTTTTCTCTTCTAATTCTTCCCTCCCTTTTTCTATAGCTTGCCTGCGTTGCTCCTCCGAAGAATTATTTCTAACAGTTTGCACATAATCTAGATAGGTGCCTTCTCCACGAAGAACTTTGCCAAGTTTTAAAGAAGGCATACGAGCCTCAAACTGTTCAGCTAAATACGAGAAATCATCCTCACGCCCGCTGAATACCAGTCTTTCTGTTTTTGAGCTCATTGTTAAGACTTCCTGACTTTCGTTTAATTTCCGGTTGTCCTAAACTAACTCGTTAACTTTAATTGTTCCCTAAAGACTTATGCTGTCCCAACAAATCTGTCCTTTGTTTTTGTAAGCTAGTACTGCTATAGGTAAATATTCTTTCGTAAAAAATCGGGCTGTTTAAAAAATCTTGTTCGGACTTAAATCAAAACTCCTTTCCTTTCTACAGCGTTTTTGAATCTGTTGCCTGTTGGCGGCTTTGTTATAGGGCGACGAAGCGGTGAGTCGTTATGTTTGTTTGTGTATCCAAAAACTGCTTTATACCACCAGGTTAGCACTTGTTGTATATGGTAGCACTGTTAGAGAAACAAAAAAACACTAAGCAAATGAGTCTGGTTGACTAAACTAATCTAGAAGTTGGTGTTATGTTCGAGTTCTGTAATATCCTTCACAATCCGCTTCCGGTTGGATTGACCCTAAAGAATCCCTAATTGCTTCATCAATAGACTCAGGTAGTAATTCGTTGTTCACAATGTCACCAAGAAAAGCTACCGGGTTTAAATCTCTATCACTATCTGACTGATGCTTGTTGAATATCTCCTCCTTCATTTCTTTAACTTCAATAAACATTTCGTGTTCGTTGAATGTTACATTCCAAGATTTTCTAACCTTAAAGACCCCTTTGTCACTTCGAATATCTATCAGGTAAGTCTTACTATTCTGTGAAGACCCCAAAAATACTCCTTTTTGAGAAGGTCTATCAATCTTACCTCGGAAATTTTTTTCAACATGGACAGAAGCTGAACAACCAAACACTTCAATAGACTCTAAGTTAGGTTTCTTCTTGTACATTGCCTCAAAAGGTTTCTTTTGAATATCTGAATGGAAACAAAAGTTTTTCATCTCACTTGCCATATTAAGTGCATATGGTCAACACTCTTTTTCTAAACCTGACTGCTCTAAAAGGCATTTAGCCATTGGGATGACTGTCCCCCAATTCCTCTGAACCTTTACGTTTTCTTGTGGTGTGTACGGTGCCGAGAACTCAAGTCTTACACCATTTTGTCTACACAATTGTTTTATGTTATTTGAGACATATTCCCCTGCACCGTCACAAACTAAGGTTCCTGGTTGTCCTATGTCTGCAAGGAACTGTTCAACTTTTTCAAAAGCCTCGTCCCTTGACCTCAAAAAATAAAGATTCTGATATCTGCTAAAACTATCCACGAACCCTATTGCATACCTGTGGCCATCGACCGCTTCCGGTTGGATTGACCCTAAAATGTCAGTATGGACAATTTCTAAGGCTTCGCTTGCTCTTGTTCCTGAGTCTTTTGGTAGTGGAAGTTTCTTTGATTTATTTAGCTGATATGTTTCACAGTTTGTTAAGTTGTGCTCCCTTAGTTTTAGTCCGACTGAGTGACCCTTTAGTTTGTATATGTCCTCAACATTATTACGGCCCAAACGCTTATGCCACAAACTAAGGGGATCTCCGTTTGCTAAATTGCTCTGCTCTGAGATTTCTTCGTACTCAATGTTGTTCCAGGTAAAAAACTATCTCTTTCCTCAAAAGGAAAATTGTTCCGTTCTTAGTTCGTAATTCCAATGTTCTACCAAATAAAACCTCATTGCCTGTTGCCCTAAGCTTTGACACTGATACCAGATTCCTTGTGTTGTTCGGAACAAGCAAAGCATTACCTAATCTTATTTTTCGCTCTGAACCATTGGAATCCAAAACCCGAATTTCAACTGTTCCTTTCCCACTAATTAAGATTTAACTGCTGTTTGCATTAAAGATGGTACCCGAATATACCTTGTCTATATCTATGAATAAACATTCGTTTTTGATCCTATGGCTGTTAACTATTTCTGACGCCCCTTTTCTATAGCTTGCCTGCGTTGCTCCTCCGAAGAATTATTTCTAACAGTTTGCACATAATCTAGACAGGTGCCTTCTCCACTAAGAACTTTGCCAAGTTTTAAAGAATGCATACGAGCCTCAAACTGTTCAGCTAAATACGAGAAATCATCCTCACGCCCGCTGAATACCAGTGTTTCTGTTTTTGAGCTCATTGTTAAGACTTCCTTACTTTCGTTTAGTTTCCGGTCGTCTCAAACTAACTCGTTAACTTTAAATGTTCCCTACTGAACCAAAGACTTATGCTGCCCCAAACAATCTGTCCTTTGTTTTTCTAAGCTATCACTGCTATAGGTAAATATTATTTTGTAAAAAAATGGGCTGTGAAAAAGTCTCGTTCGGACGGAGATCAAAACTCCTTTCCTTTCTACAGCTTTTTTGAATCTGTTGCCTGTTGGCGGCTTTGTTATAGGGCGACGAAGCGGTGAGTCGTTATGTTTGTGTATCCAAAAACTGCTTTATACCACCAGGTTAGCACTTGTTGTATATGGTAGCACTGTTAGAGAAACAAAAAAACACTAAGCAAAAAGAGTTTGGTCGACTAAACTAATCTAGAAGTTGGTGTTCTGTTCGAGTTCTGTAATATCCTTGACAAAATGGAAAACAAGAAATTGACCTTGAGCCAGGGTTTTTCTGCCGCGATTGAGCACGATGAGGATACCAACACCCTCCGAAGATAATGTACTCGAACCCTAATCCTAGTCCAATTTAAGAAATGTTTTACCACCAATTTATGTTTCTTTCGACCAAACTTGTATCTTACAGAAGCACAGCACACACAATTGAAGATGAAACAGTCGTTTACGCTGAGCTGTTCTCAGCTATACTAAGCAATCCTGGTTCCCTGACAGCTCTGTTATACATTTGAAACTCCGCGCTCCTTAATGATCCCCCACAACAGCTCCACTCACTCTTGACTTCACGAGCAGAATCTACTGTTTAGCTACACACACTTAGCAATCCAAGATTGAAGTCCCCAACCAGGTACACAAGCTCTTGACTCCACAGATGAAGTCCCCCAACCAGCTACACAAGCTGCTCACTTCACAAATGAAGTTCCCCGACCAGTTACGCAAGCTTCCAACTCCACAATTGAAGTCCCCCAACCAGTTGCACAAGCTTCTTACTCTTGCTCCTTCTGGTCTCACTCGGCCACTTCTTGACTACAAGGCTTGTCTCTCCTTGTCTTCTCTGTCTTCCTCCCCTCAGTGATTTCAGCGACCCTCTTTTATAGCAAAGAGGCGCAGCAACAAATTTTTTTTTTATTTACGAGGGGGTTTGATTACTTAACTTAGAAACGCTCTGGGCCCATAACCTGTCGGCTAATGGGAACACAGAGACAAATTTTGTAATCGAATAGTTAAATTAGAAATAGTGGTTCACAACTGTGGCGATAAACACAAAATTCAGTCCCTATTTATTAACTCAAATTACCGCACTTTTACATTCATGGTGATCACATTTAATTTATAACTTCCTTGACTTCTTATGATATCCGATCTTAACTAGCTATCTACTCTGATAATTTACTTCGTTAAAAGATCAACGGTTCAAGGGTTAAAGGATCAAGTGTCAACATATCACATATAACAATATGAAAAGTTGGGGACAAATCTGGTATAAATACCACGTGTTAGCTCCTTGTTGCATTAACTCATTTCATAAATATCCAAGTTATAAATCAGCACGTGGATTGAGGTACGTATATTGTTTCATACTTTAAGCAATTGACATATTTTCAATACCAATCAGTGCCAGAAAAAAAACACCGTTTCAAAAAAAGTGAAAACTATTTCCAAATTTTTCGCTATGCTCCGTTTATTTTGATAAAAGCTACACAAACATTTTGTTCTTCATTGGTATTGTGGTTAGGATCGATTTTCTAACGTAGGAAGTTAATGGCATGTTTGGCTTCAAAACAAGAAAAATCAAAATGTTTTGTCATCAAGCTCATTTGGTTGGAGTAAAATGCTACCAATTGGTGTGGCTAAACTATGGAAAACATTTTCCTCAATTCTTTAAATTTCAAATCAAACTCAGCGGCGTTTTCCTTTGGCTTGAATTGATAATAAATAAAAAATTCCTGCCAGGATTTATTGCATTCCGTTATATTATTGCAACCCGCTTTTGCTCAGGTTCTTGGGCTTGTCCCGCCTTGACAATTTCGTTAGATTCAAACGTAAGAATTGTCGGTTTTCGTAGGTTTTATTTTGCCAATACCGATCAAAACACTTACGTTTTTTTCGTCGTTTTGATCGGTTTTCGTTGGTATTTAAACGTAAGAATCGTCGGTTTTTGCGGTTCTAAAAATCTTACAAAAATGACAGTCCCTGTCGGGGTTCGAACTTTCGACCCCAAAATTACTATCCACCTTCTCCTCCACTGCTTCACCAGTCACTTAATTTTTACTCTACTTCTTTTGTATTTAAAACAAATTGAGACTGACAATACCGACAAAAACGACAACAATCGACATTTCCTACATAAAAAACCGACAAAATCGACAAATTTTGACAAAAAACGACGCTTCTTGCGTCACTTTCGTCGCATTTTCTCAAGCTGGAGAGGCAGAGCAGTGCACATGTAGTGTGTACCCTAAGGTGTCAGAATCTGAGGGAAAAGGGTAAATTAAATTAAATTTAAACTAATTTTTAACTTCTATCGAAAATTAAAAGCGCTATTATTTAAGTCAATTACAATCAGCAATATTTTCTACTGTGATCATTTCCAAGTCAATTCCTTTGAACTTCAGCTGTCGTTCAACCAATCGGGTTACAGTTTGATCAGGAGCACGTGACCTTGACAGAACAAATGCCATTTCATCAATTTTTTCTAGATGTTCGTATTCAGTAGCGTACGACGGTGGGTTGGTTCTTAATGTTCTGCAAATGTAGATGACGAGGAAAAATTTGTCTTGGTAGATGATAAATAAATTTGGTCTTGTTTTAATGACATATTTGTCTTTGTAGTCAGCTACGAAATCGTTCTTGAGTAATCTTGATTGTGAGGACGGGTACACGTTAAGACTGTGCCTTTGACAGTAGAGGAACAGTTCAATGCAGTTGTAGCAAATTCTAGTATCCAATCGCAAATGCCAACCTAAATAATAGGAAATAACTACTTTTATTGACCAATAGTGTTGTTTTGGACATAGTTACCCGAGTTGTTGAGATTTTTTGAAGCATGGTTTCGTACATGGGTATACAAGGTCAATAATAATTTCAATTACTCCCTCTTTCAATTCAAGGATCATTTTTGCTGTTGACAACTTGCTTCATAGTTAACTTTCAAATCTTGAGAACAATATGGTTAGGTGCTGTTCTTGATCAAAAGCATAATCATAATAAAATTGTTTTGGTACTTGATTTGTTCTTGTGGCGAGACTCCCAAGTCAACGTGATCACAAGTCAGGTCAAAGTTACCTGGCTGAAAATGATTGAATAGAGTGGATAGAGTGGTGCCTTCCCGATCTTTTTACCGATTTTATTTTTGGCGAGGGTGGAATAGCAATTTGTAAAAGAACCCGGAATGAGTTAAATAATAATTCAAGAAATGATACATTTTTCTGCGCATTATTCTTGTTAATGTGCTTCCCAGGTTGAGGTCCCAGACGGAAGCAAGTATGTCCAGACCGTCCCAGACGGAAAGTACCTATGTCCAGACCGTCCCAGACGGAAGTTGCCTATGTCCAGACTTTCGTGCGTTCGCCAGACTTTCGTGCGTTCATGTCCAGACTTTCGTGCGTTCACCAGACTTTCGTGCGTTCATGTCCAGACTTTCGTGCGTTCACCAGACTTTCGTGCGTTCATGTCCAGACTTTCGTGCGTTCAACCGATTTTTGTGCGTTCATGTCCAGACTTTCGTGCGTTCGACAGACTTTCGTGCGTTCATGTCCAGACTTTTGTGCGTTCACCCAATTTTCGTGCGTTCAACCGATTTTTGTGCGTTCATGTCCAGACTTTCGTGCGTTCACCCAATTTTCGTGCGTTCAACCAATTTTTGTGCGTTCATGTCCAGACTTTCGTGCGTTCATGTTCAGACTTTCGTGCGTTTTTTGATGTTTCCAGACTATGTAATTTTGAACGCACGACGCCCCCCCTCGTGCGTTCATCTTCGGTCTGGACATACTTGCTTCCGTCTGGGACCTCAACCTGGGTTGTCTTTATAAGAAATGTGTATTTGAGCTTTATGGCTTTTAGAACACTCATAATTTTATCTAATAGGGTGATATCATCTTCAAAAATACGATTACAAGTTGAATATATTTTTGCATAAGGTGTACTAATATTAATACTGATACATTGAAACGATTAGGATTACATTGGCGGGCTTATGGAAAAAAGTTTTCTGAAAAATAATTATTTGCACGTTTTTTTTCTAACTTAGATCTGTTACGTTACCTGCTTTCCTATTTCAGCTTTCTCATATCTATTTTTGATTTTATCATCTGAGATCATTCATGTGAGGCGATGGTTCAATCTGTGTTCAATTGCAGCTTCCGATTTGGCCATTGCTTCAGTATATCCTCTTCTTTTATTTGAAATTAGCCCATTTGTGACCTGTGGTGCTTCAGAAATCCTTCGAAGGTAGTTACTCTGTCGCGTACCAGATGTGTTCCAAATTTGGGTATCTGACTGGTTTTGTTCACTATTATTGTAATCATATGCCATAAATTTTCATTTTCTTATTGTTTTGATTTTGTACGCAGCACCACATTATGTGCATCTTAGTGGTCTGGCTGGTTTATTTTGTAACAAAAAATGGACGCAATGAATTCCTAAAGAAATACTTTTGTGCTTAAAAGTGTCGTTGCCTGCGCACTGTTTGATTTTTTTTTATTTTAAATTTTTCTACGTTATTATAATATTATAATGTCAAAATATTATAAGTAAATTGTTCATTGTTTATGGTATTAAAAGGTATACGTACCTCAATCCACGTGCTGAATTACATCTTGGTTATTTAATCAACACCTGTTGCGATAAAAGCAGTTAAATAAAGTGCCAGTGTAATAAATTTTAATGCCCGATCGACACTGGAAAAACACTTCAGTATTAGACTACGAGTTTATCACACTCTTTTATCGCCACTGTTGCTAATTAAACAGTGGCGATAAAAGAGTGGTGATAAACTCGTAGTCTAATGATGGAAACAGTTGATAACCTTGTAGTCTAAAAAAAATTGTGTGTTGTGTGTGTGGTGTCTGGTGTGGGTGGGGTGTGTGCGGTGTGTGTGTGTGATGTGTGTGTGGTTTGTGTGCGGTGTGTGTGTGTGTGTGCGTGGTTTGTGTGTGGTGTGTGTGTGTTTGTGTGGTGTGTGTGTATGTGTGTGTGTGTGTGTGGTGTGTAGGTGGTGTGTGTGTGTGTGTGGTTTGGGTGTGGTGTGTGGTGTGTGTAGTGTGTGTGTGTGTGTGTGGAGTGTGTGGTGTGTGTGATATGTGTGTGTGATGTATGGTGTTTGTGGTGTGTGGTGTGTGTGTGTGTGGTATGTGTGTGGTATGTGTGTGTGTGTGGTGTGTGTGTGGTGTGTGTGGTGAGTGTGTGTGGTGTGTGTTTTCTGTGTTTCTGTGCGTGAGTGTGTGTGTTTATGCATGTGTGTGCCTGTGTATGTGCGCGTGCGTGCGTGCGTGTGCGTGTTTTTGTGAGGGAGTGTGTGTGTTTGTATGTGTCTGTCTGTGTGTGTGTGTTTGTGCGTGTGTGTGTGCGTTCGTGTGTTTGTGTGTGTCTCTGTGTGTGTGTGTTTGTGTGTGGGTGTTTGTGTGCGTGTGTGTGTGCGTGTGAGCGCGGGTGCGTGTGTACTTTCGTGCGTGTGCGTGCGTGTGCGTGCGTGTGCGTGCGTGCGCGCGCGTGTGCGTGGTGGGTTTCTGTGCGTGCGTGTGTGTGTGTTTTTGCATGTGTTCTTTATACCAACCTTTTCCCCATTTTTCATTTTGCTATGTGTAACCTATTGATCCTTGATTTTTCAAGAACGTAAACTATCACAGTAAAATGCTACTAAAGATCGGATGTTATAAGTCAAGAAAACTGTATGTTAAATGTGAACACCATGAACGTAAAAATGCGGTCATTTAGTGGGATAAACAAGGGCTGATTTTGGGTTAATAGTTGTCAACCATCAATTAAAATTTTTGATAACAAGATTTGTCTCTGCGTTCGCAAAAGCCGAAAAGAAACCGGCCAAGAAATTTTGCATTTTAAATAATCAAACACTGTTGCTGTGTCTCTTTGCATTAGAAGGTCGCTGAAATCAGGGGTAGAGGCAGACAATAGGGAGAATGAGAGACAGGACTTGAAACCAAGAAAAGATTAAGTGAGAGGAATTCGCAATTTTTGAAGGAGAAAGTGTCGGTAGCTGTGTAGAGGGTTGAAAATCTTCAATTGTGGAAATGGAAGCTTGTGTAGGTGATTGGGGGACTTCGTTTGTGAAGCTAAGTTTGTTAGTTACACGTTGTTCTCTGTTTATGGACTCAAGAACGAGTGGAGCTGTTGTGGGGGACCACTAAGGAGTGCGGAGGTTTAACTGTATAACACAGATTTCGGGGAACCAGGATTGCCTAGTATAGCCGAGAACAACTCAGTCTAAACAACTGTTTCATCTTCAATTGTGTGTGCTGTGCTTCTGTAAAATACAAGTTTGGTCGAAAGAGACATAAATTGGTGGTAAAACAATTCTTAAATAGGACTAGGATTAGGGTTCGAGTACAATATCTTCGGAGGGTGTTGATATCCTCATCGCACTTAATCGCGGCAGAAAATCCCGGGCTCAATGTCAATATCTTGTTTTCGATTTTGTCAATTATACTACAGGACTAAAAAAGAACACCGACTTGTGGATTAATGTAGTCGACCGAACTCTTTTTGCTTAGTGTTCTTTTTTTCCTATCAGTGCTACCATATACAATAAGCGCTATACTGGTGCTATAAAGCATTTTTTGATACACAAACATAACAACAGGTCGCTTCTTTGACATATAACACAAACACATTCACCACAGGCAACAAACTCATGAACGCTGTAGAAATGAAAGGAGCTACGATCTAAGTCCAAAAATACTTTTCCCCAGCCTGAACTCTTCTACAAAGAATGTTCACCGAGAGCAATTATAATTGAGAAAAATGAAGTAATGAGTAGCTGGGGCTGTGAAAACAATAAAATCTCAATGTTGAGTTCAAATGGGAAAAATTAGCGTTAAAGGTTGAGTCAGAGATTGAATTTCCAATACGGTTATTAACAATTAAACATGTAGTCTTGACAATGAGCTCAAAAAAAAATTTAGTAGTTAGAGGCATGTTTTTGATTTCTTTTTTTGCTGAACGATTCGAGGCTCCTCGTATGCACTCGCTTAAACTTAAGTTTTTAGTTGAAAGGGCACCTATCTTGATTATATGCACGCTGTTAGAAATAGTTTTTCGGAGGTTCAAAGCAGGCAAGCTAAAGAAAAAGGGCAGGAAGAAATGGAAAGAAGAGTGCTTCGTAGTACGAGTCAGTAAAAGCTTTACACAAAACATCAGGTCTTTTCCGAGACCACACAAAGACGATGGCTCTTGAGATACGAATGTACAGTGTAAACGCTTCAAAAGTTTCCTGAGACCTCAGCTACATGAATAAATAGCACAAATAACGAGCCATACAAAAAGTTCAACTGAGAGTATTGTAGATTGTCTTTCCAGATTAAATGATATGGAAAACCACTTAACACCAGTGAATGAAGGAACCCGTGAAAAGGTGTTGAGAAAATTTTTCATGATGAAAACAAAGCTTCCCAAATAAAATTTTACAAGAGTAATGAGCAAGAAACTGTAGCCAATCTTGTAGAAAGCAACAAAAACTTGAAAAAAAACTGTAAGCCAATGCATGAAGGAGGCTCAGAAGGGCTCGAAGAATTCTGTTGAGCAGCAGAATGTAGAAGAAGAATTTTTTTTTCGTACAAACCTCGCAAGACAATCTTGCATTTCACCTAAATTTGGACTCAGGTGTTAACATACTATTTATTAAAAACAAAAATTTTTCATAGATGTAGACAAGGAGATTTCTGGTACAATCATTGATACAAACATTAGTAAAATTTTTTAGAGGGAAAGCAACAGTTGCAATCAGAGTTTTGGATTCCAAAGACTCCGACCAAAAAGACAGATTAAGTAGTTCGTTGCTTGTGCCCAACAACACAAGGACCCTGGTATCAGTGTCAAAAGTTCGCGCAACAGACAATGAGTTCTTCTTTGGTAAGACATTAGAAACATCAACTCAAAGTTTAACGATTTTCTCTTTTAAGGAAAGAGATGAATTGGTTATCTGGCTAAGGAGAAATCTCATAGCAGTGCAGTTTACAATTGAGAGACAATGATTAAAGTGAAACCGCAGAGCAGTACAATTTAGATAATGGAGATGCCCCTAGGTTGTGGCTGAAGCGCTTCGGTCATAACAACGATGAAAACATTCACAAAGTAAACGATCAAGCAGTATAACAAAAACTATTTGAGCACGATTAAACAAAGTGTGACTTTTGTAAGACAAAAAAATCAAAGAAACATCTAGTATCAATTAATTCAGGAACAGGAGCAGTATAATTTCTAGAAATTGTCTATACCAAGAGTTTAGTGCCCATCCACCCCAAAGCGGTCGATTGCAACAGGTATGCAATAGGGTTCGTGGATAATTTTAGCAGGTATTAATAACTTTGTTTTTTGAGGTCAAGGGATGAGGCCGCTGGAAAATTTGTACAGTTCATTGCCAATATAGGAGAACCACTAACTTTAGCTTGTGATGGAGCAGGGGAATATGTCTCAACTGACACAAAGCCATTATATAGACCAAGGGCTTTAGACTAGAGTTTTCAGCACCGGGTACAACACAAGAAAATGGCAAATTTGAGGGGAAATGAGGAACAACAACCTTACTGGCTACATGTTTTTTAGAGCAGTCAGGATTTGAAAATCATTAAAGGCCAGATGCAGTTATTATGTCAAGTGAGATTAAAATGTATATTATGTCAAGTGAAATTAAAAAATTTTTGTTTCCATTTAGTTATTAAGAAGACACCTTATGAAGCAATGTACAAAAAAATCCAGCATTGTGTCTATGAAAAAGTTGTCGAAGCAACACAGTAAGTCTTATCTCGTAAGTATTCCAAATGCGAAAAGGTTTTTTAAAAATCTGAAAATCTTGTAATTTAACCCTCAACAATAATATCTTTTTGTTGAACACGCAGAAATGAAGGAGGGGATAAACAACCATAATCAGTTTGATGGAGATACGAAATTAAATCATGTAGTCTTTCATGGGGAAATTGTGAATAAAGAATTACTACCTAAGTCCATTGAAAAAGACATTAGAGATAAAAATTGGTATTAATCAGCGAAATTGGAATACAGCTAATTTGTTGAATATAAAGTCTGCCAACTGTTACAGAACGAAGTAATGAATCCCATTGGTAGCCGCTGGCACTTTTTGCTCAAATTGGTTCCTAGAGGAAAGATAACAAGATATAAGGCAAAATTCTTAGCTAGAAGTTTTAGCCAGGTACAAGGTCGAAAATACAATTAAGAATACACTTTTTTTCAAATATTAGAGTACCTTAAGTTAGGTATTTATATAGAGACACCGAGTTTAATCAAATGGCATCAAAACAGCATACTTAAACGCTGACACTGAAAAAAATTCATTCAACAGCCAGAAAGTTTTGAAAAAGTTGACAAGCCAGGAAGTCCATTACTTTGAATGCCGAGGACTAGTTTTTTGGTTTGAAACAGACCAGTATAAGTTGGTACTTTTAAATAAAAAAAATGTTCAACCAATGAATTTTCAGGCCGGCTTTTCAAGATAAGTGCAGTTTTATAATGAAAGGTGAAAATGGTATAGATGGTTTCATTGGGCATAGATGGTATAGATGGTATCATCAGGCAACATAGACATGAGAAAAACTACAATTGATTATTGTTTTAAACTTAATAATAGCTCAGGTGTAATCAACTGTGCTGGTAAGTTAAAGAATGGTAGATCTGTTTCAGAAGCTAAAGCTGAGTTTAACGCTGTGGTCGATACAAGTATGAAGTCATTCATAAAGCAAACCTGTTACGATAAACAGATCCTAATAATAGAAACTGTGTTGCTCTCAGTAAGAATTCTATGAATCATGGAAAGACAAAACATTTCGCATTGCACTTCTTTCGGAATTTAGTCGAAAATCGGCTATTAGAGCTAAACTATTTGCCTACCGACCACTTGGCTGCATACACTCTTACAAAAGCATTGTGAGGACAAATTATCTTTTTGGGATGTTTTTCTCGGAACAAACAATTAACATGATAGAATGAGTAAAGTTTATTGTAAATTGTTCAAAGTGTTAAAAGTTATATGTACCTCAATCCACCTGCTGATTTATAATTTGGCTCATTAATAATTGAGTTAATGTAATGAGAATTTCATACGTGCCATTTATAGGATCTTTGTCCTCAACGTTTTATTTTGTTATGTGTGATCTATTGACCCTTGATGTTTCAAAGATGTAATTTAATATAAAGGATCAGAATTAAATGCTAGTAAAGATAGGATGTTATGAGAAATTAGAGAAAGTGTAAGTTAGATGTGATCACCATGAATAAAAGAGTGCGGTAAGTTGGGTTAATAAACAAAGGCTGAAATTTGTCTGTGCTGATAGTAAATGCGGTCAACCACCAATTGCAATGTATATATTTGATTACAAGATCTGTCTCGTCGTTCCCATTAGTTGAAGCGGTATACCCTTAAAATGGACGAATTATACATAGCTGTAAATTTCTGAAGTTGCATTTTACCAGCAGCTGATTGTGTACCTTTCTGGAATTTTTTGACTGCGAGACAAACATTGTTGTCAAAAACTAACATCTTTTTTGGGTTATATATTATGATGTGGTGGTGGAAGAACCATATACTCAAATGGGGGTTGGGCCAATCCTCGCCAATTGATTTCTTCATCGTATAGAGTTTGTGAGTGGTAATTTTAGACAGCGCGTTCAGCGTAGAATACAGAATTAAATTTTTTTAATTCGTTTTTTGCACAAGCTATCGATTGTTAAATTTATTGTGATCGTTTGGCTAATTTCAGTTGTTTTTGTTCACATTTGCCGTAATTTGGCCCAATTTTTTGTCAATTTTGCGAAATGTGTTTCATTTTGAAAGACAAAAATTTTGTTGAATTGTTTAACTCAAGTTTTGGCTAACGCATCGAATAATTTCTGCACAGTTTCAGAAGTTTTTGTCAAAAGCGCACCAGTCATGCATCTGTTGCACAAATATTATAAAATAGCCGGATCTACAAACCTAACAACAGCTGACAGAATCTTCTGAAACGCCACAAAGGGCTAGATTTGCATCGGTTAAATATAAATGTGTTCTGCCTATAACACTTTGGCGATTTTTTTAAATAATTTTGTTCGATAATTGTCCAAAACTCATCAATTTGTTTTTGATTTATTGACTACTTTTTATCGAAATATATAACTCACCAGCAACTGGAAAAACTATTTTTTTGAAGGATCTGCAGCAGTGGCTAGGAAAATTTCAGTCTAATATTACGTTTTCAAAAAAAGAATCGAATTGTTCGTGGCGTTTTATTTTTTTTCTATTTTTTTCGGCACTTTTGTTCCTTTATTACTATGACCATTGTGAAATCAGACCAGATGATTTCAGACTATTCCTCAGATATGAGGCGATCCCTTTTACGCGCAAATGAGGCCAATAGAACAAATTTTGTATATTCAGTTTTTAAAACGCGAGTTCTTTTGTAGTCTTAGGACAATTTTTAATTATTATTGGTGCTAAAACTTTTCTGTGGAACTGTAAAAAGATCAATTTTGCGGGATAATGGTGTCCATGAATTTGAATACATTTGTTTGACACAATTTTGTGTAAGTTTTTGAACTTTACTCCCTTTTTAGTCATGTTTGTCAAATTGTAGCTTAGCCTCATTAACAACAGATCACATCTTTTTCTCTTGAAAACAGTCGAATTCGTTTTTAACTTTGGTTTTTGTATTTCTTATTTGATTTTTAGTCCGTCGATTCCCCATTTTCGATGATCTTTTTCTTTTCTCCATTTTTACACTAATAACTCGTGACAAGTTACTTTACAAGCGTTGAGAGAATGCAATTGAACACAGATAGTGCTCCTAACGAATAATTTATGGTTTTCGACGGCTTGTATAAAGTTTTCTTGAAAAATTTGGTTTAGTTTTTACTATTTATAACATTTTTGTTGGTTTTTTGTAATACTATGACTTTTTATGAACAGTTATGGTTCTCAAAATTTTCCTGTGGAACTGTTAAAAGATGAATTTTGCAAGATAATGGTCTTCGTGGCTTCGAATATATTTGTTTTACACAAATTGGAGTAAACTTTTGAATTTTACCTCATTTTCATTCATATTACTGTCAACTTGTAGCTTAGCCTCATGAATGGCCAAAGACATCTTTTTCTCTCGAACTATTGTTTGAATTTTACTCTAATTATACGTTTTCAGAATAGTTTTCTAGATACGTTTTCTACGTTTTCAGAATGGTCTTCTAGCTTTGGTTCTATCAGCTTTCATGAAAACTTTGTGATTTTGGAATCATTGTTTAAGCATGACTCTGTTCTCGGTGTCTTGTAACAAAAAACATACAGAAGCTAAGCTCCACCGGAGTTGAAAACCGTTCCAAAATTTTGCGTGGTTATTAGTTGGTGACCTTTTTGCATTAAATTTTTTCTTTTCTTTTTTGTTGGCAGTATTTTTGGTCTTTTTATAAACAAAAAGACATATTCTGTGCAACAACTGTTCTCAGTTCTTGCGTTTTAAATGGACTTATTCTTTGATTTCAGTGGATTGCTATTGGTTTTCATTGGTTTGAGAAAAAATGTTTTTAAGAAAAAGGAAACAGACTTTTAAGTTTCGTCTTTGTGCTTTTTTACACATTTGCCATCTAAACTCATTTAAGCCAAGTCCCGGATCGTTAATGAATTGCAAAAAATTTCAATTAATTGTGTTTTACGTGATGCTGCTTTGACACTGTGAAGGGTTTTTAAGAAAAAAGACATTGAGTTTTGGTTGAAAATAATGTTTTTTCTTGTTATTTGGTTTTCTTGTTTGTTTTGTCTTGTATTCTCGTTAATTGTAAATCTCATATGCGCTCTGAAGCGGCATCATTTATTTCTTTTATTGGTTTGAGTTTAAATCCATTTTTTTACTCACACACCGTTTATTTTCTAAAACTCTTGGATGCTTTCTATCTCTTACTAATTTGGAAGATAATTAAGTCGGCTAAAAACATGAGCGGTGTCGGAACATTACCCGAGTCGAGGTTTAGTCAAAAATTAATATAAGATTACCGCTGAATAGCGGTGTAAAAACCTTTTTCACCGCAAAGCGCCTGTATCTTTTCACCGCAAAGCGCGTTGAATGCGGTGAATTTTTGTAAGATTTGCGGTTTTTAGCGGTGTGTTTTTTTCACCGCAAATACCGGATTTCTTTCAAAAAAGAAACTGCCGTACACCAGTCCGAACCTCTCACCTCCTGCAAGTCAACAACATTTTATTGCACTGCGCCATCTGTCACTTACTTTATTGATAGTTCCTTTGAATTTAATATAAGCGTTGAAATTAACGGTGTTTATTTGTAAGATTGGCGATTTTAGCGGTGACAATTTCTTTTCACCGCTTAAGCTGTGAAAAGAAAAAGTCCCGGACCGTTAGTGATTTGCAAGCTACTTCAATTAATTGTGTTTTACGTGATGCTGCCTTGACATTGTGAAAGATTTTTAAGAAAAAAGACATTGAGTGAGTTTTGGTTGAAATTAATGTTTGTTCTTGTTATTTGGTTTTGTTGTTTGTTTTGTCTTGTATTCTCGTTAATTGTAAATCTCATATGCGCTCTAAAGCGGCATCATTTATTTCGTTTATTGGTTTGAGTTTAAATCGATTTTTTTGTACTCACAAACTGTTTATTTTCTAAAACTCTTGGATGTTTTCTATCTCTTACTCATTTGGAAGATAATTAAGTCGGCAAAAAACATGAGCGGTGTCGGAACATTACCCGAGTCGAGGTTTAGTCAAAAATTAATTTAAGATTACCGCTGAATAGTGGTGAAAAATCCTTTTTCACCACAAAGCGCCTATATCTTTTCACCGCAAAGCGCGTTGAATGCGGTGAATTTTTGTAAGATTTGCGGTTTTTAGTGGTGTGTTTTTTTCACCGCAATTACCAGATTTCTTTCAAAAAAGAAACTGCCGTACACCAGTCCGGACCTCTCACCTCCTGCAAGTCAACAACCTTTTATTGCACTGCGCCATCTGTCACTTACTTTATTGATAGTTCCTTTGAATTTAATATAAGCGTTGAAATTAACGGTGTTTATTTGTAAGATTGGCGATTTTAGCTGTGACAATTTTTTTTCACCGCTTAAGCTGTGAAAAGAAAAAGTCCCGGATCGTTAGTGAATTGCAAGCTATTTCAATTAATTGTGTTTTACGTGATGCTGTTTTGACATTGTGAAGGGTTTTTAAGAAAAAAGACATTGAGTTTTGGTTGAAAATAATGTTTGTTCTTGTTATTTGGTTTTGTCGTTTGTTTTGACTTGTATTCTCGTTAATTGTAAATCTCATATGCGCTCTAAAGCGGCATCATTTATTTCGTTTATTGATTTGAGTTTAAATCGATTTTTTTTACTCACACACCGTTTATCTTCTAAAACTCTTCGATGTTTTCTATCTCTTACTCATTTGGAAGATAATTAAGTCGGCAGAAAACATGAGCGATGTCGGAACATTACCCGAGTCGAGGTTTAGTCAAAAATTAATATAAGATTACCGCTGAATAGCGGTGAAAAAAAACCTTTTTCACCACAAAGCGCTTGTATCTTTTCACCGCAAAGCGCGTTGAATGCGGTGAATTTTTGTAAGATTTGCGGTTTTTAGCGGTGTGTTTTTTTCACCGCAATTACCGGATTTCTTTCAAAAAAGAAACTGCCGTACACCAGTCCGAACCTATCACCTCCTGCAAGTCAACAACCTTTTATTGCACTGCGCCATCTGTCACTTATTTTATTGATAGTTCCTTTGAATTTAATATAAGCGTTGAAATTAACGGTGTTTATTTGTAACATTGGCGATTTTAGCGGTGACAATTTTTTTTCACCGCTTAAGCTGTGAAAAGAAAAAGTCCCGGATCGTTAGTGAATTGCAAGCTATTTCAATTAATTGTGTTTTACGTGATGCTGTTTTGACATTGTGAAGGGTTTTTAAGAAAAAAGACATTGAGTTTTGGTTG
This sequence comes from Convolutriloba macropyga, assembly GCF_964194025.1. Classification (NCBI taxonomy): domain Eukaryota; kingdom Metazoa; phylum Xenacoelomorpha; order Acoela; family Convolutidae; genus Convolutriloba; species Convolutriloba macropyga. Next base: position 68,812,563 of record NC_134468.1, read on the forward strand.
AAAATAATGTTTGTTCTTGTTATTTGGTTTTGTCGTTTGTTTTGACTTGTATTCTCGTTAATTGTAAATCTCATATGCGCTCTAAAGCGGCATCATTTATTTCGTTTATTGATTTGAGTTTAAATCGATTTTTTTTACTCACACACCGTTTATCTTCTAAAACTCTTCGATGTTTTCTATCTCTTACTCATTTGGAAGATAATTAAGTCGGCAGAAAACATGAGCGATGTCGGAACATTACCCGAGTCGAGGTTTAGTCAAAAATTAATATAAGATTACCGCTGAATAGCGGTGAAAAAAAACCTTTTTCACCACAAAGCGCTTGTATCTTTTCACCGCAAAGCGCGTTGAATGCGGTGAATTTTTGTAAGATTTGCGGTTTTTAGCGGTGTGTTTTTTTCACCGCAATTACCGGATTTCTTTCAAAAAAGAAACTGCCGTACACCAGTCCGAACCTATCACCTCCTGCAAGTCAACAACCTTTTATTGCACTGCGCCATCTGTCACTTATTTTATTGATAGTTCCTTTGAATTTAATATAAGCGTTGAAATTAACGGTGTTTATTTGTAAGATTGGCGATTTTAGCGGTGACAATTTTTTTTCACCGCTTAAGCTGTGAAAGAAAAAGTCCCGGATCGTTAGTGAATTGCAAACTATTTCAAATAATTGTGTTTTACGTGATGCTGCTTTGACATTGTGAAGGGTTTTTAAGAAAAAAGACATTGAGTTTTGGTTGAAAATAATGTTTGTTCTTGTTATTTGGTTTTGTTGTTTGTTTTGTCTTGTATTCTCTTTAATTGTAAATCTCATATGCGCTCTAAAGCGGCATCATTTATTTCGTTTATTGGTTTGAGTATAAATCGATTTTTTTACTCACACACCGTTTATTTTCTAAAACTCTTGGATGTTTTCTATCTCTTACTCATTTGGAAGATAATCAAGTCGGCAGAAAACATGAGCGATGTCGGAACATTACCCGAGTCGAGGTTTAGTCAAAAATTAATATAAGATTACCGCTGAATAGCGGTGAAAAAACGTTTTTCACCACAATGCGCCTGTATCTTTTCACCGCAAAGCGCGTTGAATGCGGTGAATTTTTGTAAGATTTGCGGTTTTTAGCGGTGTGTTTTTTTCACCGCAATTACCGGATTTCTTTCAAAAAAAAACTGCCGTACACCAGTCCGAACCTCTCACCTCCTGTAAGTCAACAACCTTTTATTGCACTGCGCCATCTGTCACCTACTTTATTGATAGTTCCTTTGAATTTAATATAAGCGTTGAAATTAACTGTGTTTATTTGTAAGATTGGCGATTTTAGCGGTGACAATTTCTTTTCACCGTTTTAAGCTGTGAAAAGAAAAAGTCCCGGATCGTTAGTGAATTGCAAGCTATTTCAATTAATTGTGTTTTACGTGATGCTGCTTTGACATTGTGAAGGGTTTTTAGGAAAAAAGACATTGAGTTTTGGTTGAAAATAATGTTTGTTCTTGTTATTTGGTTTTGTTGTTTGTTTTGTCTCGTATTCTCGTTAATTGTAAATCTCATATGCGCTCTAAAGCAACATCATTTATTTCGTTTACTGGTTTGAGTTTAAATCGATTTTTTTTACTCACACACCGTTTAATTTCTAAAACTCTTGGATGTTTTCTATCTCTTACTCATTTGGAAGACAATTAAGTCGGCAAAAAACATGAGCGGTGTCGGAACATTACCCGAGTCGAAGCAACATCATTGATTTCGTTTACTGGTTTGAATTTAAATTGATTTTTTTTACTCACACACCGTTTATTTTCTAAAACTCTTGGATGTTTTCTATCTCTTACTCATTTGAAAGATAATTAAGTTGGCAAAAAAACATGAGCGGTGTCGGAACATTACCCGAGTCGAGGTTTAGTCAAAAATTAATTTAAGATTACCGCTGAATAGCGGTGAAAAAATCTTTTTCACCACAAAGCGCCTGTATCTTTTCACCGCAAAGCGCGTTGAATGCGGTGAATTTTTGTAAGATTTGCGGTTTTTAGCGGTGTGTTTTTTTCACCGCAATTTCCGGATTTCTTTCAAAAAAGAAACTGCCGTACACCAGTCTGAACCTCTCACCTCCTGTAAGTCAACAACCTTTTATTGCACTGCGCCATCTGTCACTTACTTTATTGATAGTTCCTTTGAATTTAATATAAGCGTTGAAATGAACGGTGTTTATTTGTAAGATTGGCGATTTTAGCGGTGACAATTTCTTTTCACCGCTTAAGCTGTGAAAAGAAAAAGTCTCGGATCTTTAGTGAATTGCAAGCTATTTCAATTAATTGTGTTTTACGTGATGCTGCTTTGACATTGTGAAGGGTTTTTAAGAAAAAAGACATTGAGTTTTGGTTGAAAATAATGTTTGTTCTTGTTATTTGGTTCTGTTGTTTGTTTTGTTTTGTATTCTCGTTAATTGTAAATCTCATATGCGCTCTAAAGCGGCATCATTTATTTCGTTTATTGGTTTGAGTTTAAATCGATTTTTTTTACCCACACACCGTTTATTTTCTAAAACTCTTGGATGTTTTCTATCTCTTACTCATTTGGAAGATAATTAAGTCGGCAAAAAACATGAGTGGTGTCGGAACATTACCCGAGTCGAGGTTTAGTCAAAAATTAATATAAGATTACCGCTGAATAGCGGTGAAAAAATGTTTTTCACCCCAAAGCGCCTCTATCTTTTCACCGCAAAGCGCGTTGAATGCGGTGACTTTTTGTAAGATTTGCGGTTTTTAGCGGTGTGTTTTTTTCACCGCAATTACCGGATTTCTTTCAAAAAAGAAACTGCCGTACACCAGTCCGAACCTCTCACCTCCTGCAAGTCAACAACCTTTTATTGCACTGCGCCGTCTGTCACTTACTTTATTGATAGTTCCTTTCAATTTAATATAAGCGTTGAAATTAACGGTGTTTATTTGTAACATTGGCGATTTTAGCGGTGACAATTTTTTTTCACCGCTTAAGCTGTGAAAAGAAAAAGTCCCGGATCGTTAGTGAATTGCAAGCTATTTCAATTAATTGTGTTTTACGTGATGCTGCTTTGACATTGTGAAGGGTTTTTATGAAAAAAGACATTGAGTTTTGGTTGAAAATAATGTTTGTTCTTGTTATTTGGTTTTGTTTTTTGTTTTGTCTTGTATTCTCGTTAATTGTAAATCTCATATGCGCTCTAAAGCAACATCATTTATTTCGTTTACTGGTTTGAGTTTAAATCGATTTTTTTTACCCACACACCGTTTATTTTCTAAAACTCTTGGATGTTTTCTATCTCTTACTCATTTGGAAGATAATTAAGTCGGCAAAAAACATGAGCGGTGTCGGAACATTACCCGAGTCGAGGTTTAGTCAAAAATTAATATAAGATTACCGCTGAAAAGCGGTGAAAAAACCTTTTTCTCCCCAAAGCGCCTCTATCTTTTCACCGCAAAGCGCGTTGAATGCGGTGAACTTTTGTAAGATTTGCGGTTTTTAGCGGTGTGTTTTTTTCACCGCAATTACCGGATTTCTTTCAAAAAAGAAACTGCCGTACACCAGTCCGAACCTCTCACCTCCTGCAAGTCAACAACCTTTTATTGCACTGCGCCATCTGTCACTTACTTTATTGATAGTTCCTTTCAATTTAATATAAGCGTTGAAATTAACGGTGTTTATTTGTAAGATTGGCGATTTTAGCGGTGACAATTTTTTTTTACCGCCTAAGCTGTGAAAAGAAAAAGTCCCGGATCGTTAGTGAATTGCAAGCTATTTCAATTAATTGTGTTTTACGTGATGCTGCTTTGACATTGTGAAGGGTTTTTATGAAAAAAGACATTGAGTTTTGGTTGAAAATAATGTTTGTTCTTGTTATTTGGTTTTGTTTTTTGTTTTGTCTTGTATTCTCGTTAATTGTAAATCTCATATGCGCTCTAAAGCAACATCATTTATTTCGTTTACTGGTTTGAGTTTAAATCGATTTTTTTTACTCAGACACCGTTTATTTTCTAAAACTCTTGGATGTTTTCTATCTCCTACTCATTTGGAAGATAATTAAGTCGGCAAAAAACATGAGCGGTGTCGGAACATTACCCGAGTCGAGGTTTAGTCAAAAATTAATATAAGATTACCGCTGAATAGCGGTGGAAAAATCTTTTTCACCACAAAGCGCCTGTATCTTTTCACCGCAAAGCGCGTTGAATGCGGTGAATTTTTGTAAGATTTGCTGTTTTTAGCGGTGTGTTTTTTTCACCGCAATTACCGGATTTCTTTCAAAAAAGAAACTGCCGTACACCAGTCCGAACCTCTCACCTCCTGCAAGTCAACAACCTTTTATTGCACTGCGCCGTCTGTCACTTACTTTATTGATAGTTCCTTTCAATTTAATATAAGCGTTGAAATTAACGGTGTTTATTTGTAATATTGGCGATTTTAGCGGTGACAATTTTTTTTCACCGCTTAAGCTGTGAAAAGAAAAAGTCCCGGATCGTTAGTGAATTGCAAGCTATTTAAATTAATTGTGTTTTACGTGATGCTGCTTTGACATTGTGAAGGGTTTTTATGAAAAAATACATTGAGTTTTGGTTGAAAATAATGTTTGTTCTTGTTATTTGGTTTTGTTTTTTGTTTTGTCTTGTATTCTCGTTAATTGTAAATCTTATATGCGCTCAAAAGCGGCATCATTTATTCCGTTTATTGGTTTGAGTTTAAATCGATTTTTTTACTCACACGCCGTTTTCTTCTAAAACTCTTGGATGTTTTCTATCTCTTACTCATTTGGAAGATAATTAAGTCGGCAAAAAACATGAGCGGTGTCGGAACATTACCCGAGTCGAGGTTTAGTCAAAAATTAATATAAGATTACCGCTGAATAGCGGTGAAAAAACCTTTTTCAGAACAAAGCGACTGTATCTTTTCACCGCAAAGCGCTTTGAATGCGGTGAATTTTTGTAACATTTGCTGTTTTTAGCGGTGTGTTTTTTTTTCACCGCAATTACCGGATTTCTTTCAAAAAAGAAACTGCCGTACACCAGTCCGAACCTCTCACCTCCTGCAAGTCAACAACTTTTTATTGCACTGCGCCATCTGTCACTTACTTTATTGATAGTTCCTTTCAATTTAATATAAGCGTTGAATTTAACGGTGTTTATTTGTAAGATTGGCGATTTTAGCGGTGACAATTTTTTTTTACCGCTTAAGCTGTGAAAAGAAAAAGTCCCGAATAGTTAGTGAATTGCAAGCTATTTCAATTAATTTTTTTTATGTGATGCTGCTTTGACATTGTGAAGGGTTTTTAAGAAAAAAGACATTGAGCTTTGGTTGAAAATAATGTTTGTTCTTGTTATTTGGTTTTGTTGTTTGTTTTGTCTTGTATTCTCGTTAATTGTAAATATCATATGCGCTCTAAAGCGGCATCATTTATTTCGTTTACTGGTTTGAGTTTAAATCGATTTTTTTTTACTCACACACCGTTTATTTTCTAAAACTCTTGGATGTTTTCTATCTCTTACTCATTTGGAAGATAATTAAGTCGGCAAAAAACATGAGCGGCGTCGGAGCATTACCCGAGTCCAGGTTTAGTCAAAAATTAATATAAGATTACCGCTGAATAGCGGTGAAAAAATCTTTTTCACCACAAAGCGCCTGTATCTTTTCACCGCAAAGCGCGTTGAATGCGGTGAAGTTTTGTAAGATTTGCGGTTTTTAGCGGTGTGTTTTTTTCACCGCAATTACCGGATTTCTTTCAAAAAAGAAACTGCCGTACTCCAGTCCGAACCTCTCACCTCCCGCAAGTCAACAACCTTTTATTGCACTGCGCCATCTGTCACTTACTTTATTGATAGTTCCTTTGAATTTAATATAAGCGTTGAAATTAACGGTGTTTATTTGTAAGATTGGCGATTTTAGCGGTGACAATTTTTTTTCACCGCTTAAGCTGTGAAAAGAAAAAGTGCCGGATCGTTAGTGAATTGCAAGCTATTTCAATTAATTGTGTTTTACGTGATGCTGCTTTGACATTGTGAAGGGTTTTTAAGAAAAAAGACATTGAGTTTTGGTTGAAAAAAATGTTTGTTCTTGTTATTTGGTTTTGTTGTTTGTTTTGTCTTGTATTCTCGTTAATTATAAATCTTATATGCGCTCAAATGCGGCATCATTTATTTCGTTTATTGGTTCGAGTTTAAATCGATTTTTTTACTCACACACCGTTTATTTTCTAAAACTCTTGGATGTTTTCTATCTCTTACTCATTTGGAAGATAATTAGGTCGGCAAAAAACATGAGCGGTGTCGGAACATTACCCGAGTCGAGGTTTAGTCAAAAACTAATATAAGATTACCGCTGAATATTGGTGAAAAAACCTTTTTCACCACAAAGCGCCTGTATCTTTTCACCGCAAAGCGCGTTGAATGCGGTGAATTTTTGTAAGATTTGCGGTTTTTAGCGGTGTGTTTTTTTCACTGCAATTACCGGATTTCTTTCAAAAAAGAAACTGCCGTACACGAGTCCGAACATCTCACCTCCTGCAAGTCAACAACCTTTTATTGCACTGCGCCATCTGTCACTTACTTTATTGATAGTTCCTCTGAATTTAATATAAGCGTTGAAATTAACGGTGTTTATTTGTAAGATTGGCGATTTTAGCGGTGACAATTTCTTTTCACCGCTTAATCTGTGAAAAGAAAAAGTCCCGGATCGTTAGTGAATTGCAAGCTATTTCAATTAATTGTGTTTTACGTGATGCTGCTTTGACATTGTGAAGGGTTTTTGAGAAAAAAGACATTGAGTTTTGGTTGAAAATAATGTTTGTTCTTGTTATTTGGTTTTCTTGTTTGTTTTGTCTTGTATTCTCGTTAATTGTAAATCTCATGTGCGCTCTAAAGCAGCATCATTTATTTCGTTTATTGGTTTGAGTTTATATCGATTTTTTTTACTCACACACCGTTTATTTTCGAAAACTCTTGGATGTTTTCTATCTCTTACTCATTTGGAAGATAATTAAGTCGGCAAAAAACATGAGCGGGGTCGGAACATTACCCGAGTTGAGGTTTAGTCAAAAATTAATATAAGATTACCGCTGAAAAGCGGTGAAAAAACCTTTTTCACCACAAAGCGCCGGTATCTTTTCACCGCAAAGCGCGTTGAATGCGGTGAATTTTTGTAAGATTTGCGGTTTTTAGCGGTGTGTTTTTTTCACCGCAATTACCGGATTTCTTTCAAAAAGAAACTGCCGTACACCAGTCCGAACCTCTCACCTCCTGCAAGTCAACAACCTTTTATTGCACTGCGCCATCTGTCACTTACTTTATTGAAAGTTCCTTTGAATTTAATATAAGCGTTGAAATTAACGTTGTTTATTTGTAAGATTTGCGATTTTAGCGGTGACTGTTTTTTTTTCACCGCTTAAGCTGTGAAAAGAAAAATTTCACCGCTTTAAAGTTTTTTCACCGCATTTATCGCACTGAGCGAAAATCTTACACTTTTCAGTCAAATTCACCGCAAATCTTACATCTTTTTAGCGATTTTTAGCGTTTACACCTCGACCTGTGTATGTGCAAACGCACGTTACCGAGCCTCCTCGTTCCGCGAAGGACTGTAGGCAAGTTTGTCGTAACAAAATACTTGAGTTATTGAGTTGCGATTCGTTGAGCAGACGTCGGTGAATTGTTCCTGTCTTTAAATATAACAAAAGAATGAAGTAGTTGCACTTTCCGGAATCGCATTTTAAATTTAAATTGTCTGCTTGAGATTTTTATGCGTTTGGATTTAGGGCTATATATTTTGTTGTTGTATTTGGCTCACAGGTATTTTTAATAAAGCTCATTTTTAATTAGCAACAAGGGGGCTCGGTAATGTGCGATTGCACATAAGGTTCCGACCCCGCTCATCCACAATTTTGGCATAATTGTCTATCAAATGAGGAACAGATAGAAAAACCCAAAAAAAAACAAAAAAAACCCAAAAAAAAACCCAAGTATTTTTCAAAAAATCAGTGTATGAATGAAAAGATAGCCTCCAAAGCAAATAACTCAGTGGAATAAAAGATGATGAGCTAGATTGATGAGATATGCCAATATTTAGAAAGCGAGTAAAGACGAACAGCAAAATCAAAAAACAAGAACAACAAAAATTAATTACATCAAAAATTTTAGTCCGTTTTAAAATACCAAACTTAATAATAAAGTCAAAATACCATCAGATAAAATTGAAACTAAACAAAATAACAAAAATTACCGGAAAAGATATGGGACCAGTCCATAAAAAGGTTTGTAACAATTAAACAAAAAGGGCAAAAACAATAAAGTTAAAAAACTCATCTTATTTTTTAAAAAACAATCAACATCAAATGAAAACCTTTAGAAATCATGTAAAATATCCCAAATGTGTGCGATTACCAATGCTTCTCCAGAAGTGCATTAAGAATTGCATTCAATTTTTTGCAGATAAAAAGAACAACAAAAAGACAACAAACAGAAAATCAAGGAAAATTGCCAGAAAACGCTGTCGAAGCCGTAGGGCCATATTATGGCCCTCAAAATATTTTCGATTGCGCCTTCTTCAAACACCAATAATGTAGTATGTGGCTTTTTATTAATGAGACTCAAGTAGACAAACAAGAAAAAAGAGCAAAAGTAAGTAAATTCTGATTTTTTTTTCGAAACAAAATTACTTACAAAGGCATGAAAGCCATTAATTAGAAAATGAAACTAAAAAATAGGTTCCTGTATTCTTCCAAAGGAAGCCCATAAGACCTGCAATCATCAAGATTATGTCTTGCGTCTACAAAAAGAACGTGAAATATGAAAAAAAATTGAATTAATTCGATTTTTTTTGGATGAAAAACCGGTGTCGAAGCCAATAAGGTCATAACGAATTCTCTAAAAATATTAAATTTTGTGACACCAACCGTTTTTGACAAAAAGCGTCATATTTGACCTGTTATTAACGAGACTAGATAACAAAAAAACAATAAATATAACAAAATTGCGAAGTTGATCAGTTTTTTTTTTCTATTTTGGAGAACAGTTGATTTCAAAGTCATGAAAGCCCTCACCTATCTACTCATCTCAGAACATCTGCTCATCTACTGTACCATAAAAAGCCAATGAAACCTGTGATTATACAGGAAGTTTTATGCGACTAAAAAGACAAAGTAAAAACGACAGTTAGAGACAAAATTAAGAAATTCAATTAAGTTCTTCAAGAAAGAAGTGGCGAAGCTGTTAAAACGATAATCCATATCTTTCAGTATTTTAATATGCTCAATTTTGCCCTATTTTAAACGCCAATATTTTGATATGAAAACTGTCAATAATATGATAATGTGACAAAAATAGAAGACATGAAAAACTGGCAATTAACTAAAAAAAAATCTGTAATCTAGTAGTATGAAAGCCAGAAAACAATAAATTACGGCTTAAATCCGCAATACATGTTGAATTTTCAATCATTAGAAGAAGAAGCATTCTTTCTTTGGTGACATTAAGCTACAAATCGACCAAATTAAGAAACAAAATAGAGGAAGAGTTCACTAAGCCTTCATTTATTTAAAAATCAATTATTTTTAAAAGTCAAAACGACCATAAGCTCTCAAGTAAAAAACTAATTGCATTAGCTTGGGGATTTTTAGGAAACCAATCGGACCTATCACTCCTGAGCTTTGATTTTAAATAATTTTAAAAAAATTTTTAAAGAAAAAATCCGACTGATTACAATCCGATTTCTTTTTGGATCGTAACAGTCCAAGATTGGTCCAAAACTAGCCCTACCAATGCATATCTTCCATTAGGAACACTTATTTTTTTTGAATGTTATACGTATAGATAATTTGTTAGTAAAAACTCAAAAATAAGTTCCGCGTTTTTGATAATCAACGAGTAAAAGTAGCAAAAAAACAGCAAAGTTTTAATTACAAAGCATTTTCAACAGATAGCTTCCTTCTGAGTCTACAAGTATTGTATTAGTGTTGTTTGGGGGTATACTTAATCAAATTGGAATAAAGAAGCTTATTTCGTGCTGTTTTTGCTGCAAAAGGCTGAAGTTTGAAATATTTAGCCCAAATTTTTGACAAAAAATTTAATCAAAAATTCTTTTTTGTCGTTAAAAATAAAGTCGTTAAAACATTATTTTTAAAAAATGAAACAAATTTTAGCAAAATTGACGACAATTTAGGCAAAAATTCCGGAAAAGGTGAATAAAAACAACGGAATTCACTCTACTTTTCTCGGAAGTTTAAACCTGGATAACTCCCTGTAATAAACGAAAACAAAAAAAACCGTTTTAAAGCCATATTCTACGTTGGGCGAGCTTTCTAATGATACCAGTCTCAACTCTCTACAATGAATATATCGATCGGCGAAAGTCCTCCCCGGCAAAAGTCCTCGGCGATAGTGCCTCCCCCCTATGCATCTTTTATAGCGCCTATGTAAAAGATAGCACGTGCCCCTGGGGGGCGTGAAAGATATAAGCCCACTAAGCTGGGAGATCCAAGATCTTCTAAAATATAAGTTTCTTCAATCCGAGACTTATTGCCCTTGCACAATTGTCAAAAGGTTATGGAAATTGTTTTGTTAACACTGGAAAGTCAAAAGAAAGTTCATTATGCGACAGGCAGTTCATATTATGCGCAGCTGAGCAGGGCAAGACAATTTAAGAAACGCCTGTTGAACTGATACGTCATTAGAACCCCGTTTTTTTTTTTACTTACGCTTACACAATATTACGAAATAGAGCGAATTGGCGACTTGACGACGAGTTTTTTCGTCGTCAAAATTGTCTCCAAAAATGCGCATTTTCCGAGCTACGCTGGCTAGTTTTCTGGGGTGATGCCATAGTGTAGTGAATAAGAAATGAAGTAACAACTGGCAAAGTGCCACAGATTTATTTAAACTTTCTCGCCAAATGGCTTGCAAGTCGGTTCCTTAGAAATATCGGATCTATTCTGTTTCAGCCCTCAGTATTTTTTATACCTTCAATTACAATTTATGTATTGTTATATAGCACTTTACTATATGTAAAATATGGCAGGTGCGGCTGGGAGAGGGGACAGGGGCGTAAAATTTATATGCCTATGTAAAAATATCGATAAGACTTGTGGAGTTTGTTACATACCACGGCTGTCTGTGTGAACAGAAATGTTGCTTCGCATGCAAAGTGAAGAGTATTCGTTTACCAATGAGTCTTTTGATTTTCTCACCACAAACCATCTTCCTATTAAATTATCCCTATTGACAGGAATTGAGGAGCGTATCCTCCGACACGTTAAACTGTTTCCCAAAGATGAATCGAAGCTTAAGATGAGTGTCGATAATAAAAATATGAGGAGTTTTTGGTACAGCTGGAGTACAAGAGATTCCATTTTCACGACTGTGTAGTTGGCTTTCCGTTATGCCTCCGATAATTAAAATCTGTTTTCAATAGTGGCTCTTTGGAGCTCAGAAAATTGAAAAAAGTCAGTAGTACAAACTTTGTAAGGCACAGTTGATATCAAATTAAAGCGCGAAATGAAGGTGCTGTTTCGCTATAACCTTTTGACCTTCGCCAGCGCCAAATAATCTCTCAAATGTTGACGATAATCAAAATATAACTGCAAAAGGTCTATGAAATGTGATATTAATTTACGAGCACGAATTTTCTTACGTAAATACGACTATGTATAGTTGATCTGTGAACAAGCGGTAACTGACACTTAAAATGTAGAAAACAAGAACACAGATGCCAAAATTACTCTTTTGTGCTTTGACTACTATTTCACGATCTGCAACCTATATATATCTTATAAAAAGGCAGCTATAATGAATCTGCCAACGCTAAGAGGAATATTGAGTAATTACCCTGGTCACCCATCATAGAATTTTACTTGATATCAGGCAGAGTCATGGTGATAATACAAGGTCATATATGACTTTTCTGAATTACTGGTTGTCATGCAATGATATCATATCTGATTTCCTATTAACTATGCAAGATTTTTACATAAACCTTGAAATGCAGAAAAGAAACAGTTTAATCGTCATTTTTGCAACATGTTAAATTTTCTTGGTAAGATACACGCTGGTATATGGCAAAATACTGTTGACTAGTGCCAAAAACTCTAATATAATGCAGCCATCATTTTTGATTTCTTGCAACTATTCTAGAATCGTATATGATTTCTTTGCAATCATACAAGGATCATTTGTGACTTTTGCGTTTTGTGTGTTGGTGTTTGGTGTTTGTGTGTGGTGGTGGGGGGAAATTGCTTTAATATCACAGCTTTTTTGAAACATATAAACTATGCCGAACTATTTATCGGAGTATTACAGTAGCAATTATGGAGCTTACTTCACCTCAATGTTGGACGGAAAAAACATGAAGAAAAATGTTATATAGACTTTTCAAAATTAAGCTTTTTTAAAATCAAAAAGATACCTAATGAACGCCGATGAAATCATAGCAGATAGACGAATGAACTTATTAGCAGCAAATTGAAGAATAAAGAAGAAATAAAATCTAACAGTAATTGTTCAATGTTATCTAAATTTTGACTCAAACGTTCTGCAGACTATTTAAAATTTTTATGTGTTGTATTGAAGCATTGTGTTTTAAGTGAAAATAATTGAGTCTTATTCTTTTTTTGAAGCCAGATCAATTTACTCAATGAGAGCAATCAATCAGCACTCAGAAAAAATTCCAAAACATTCAGATTAACAAAAACAGCAAAAATAGCACTCTCTCCTTTTTTGGAAATTAGCATTTTCGTCGTTTTTTTAAGGTCCACCTTTTTTTTCATTAGATCGTATTGCAGGATCTTTAAATTAGATTGTTTAAAATTTTGAAATTTCTATAGTGTTGAGATACCTTGGAGAGGGAAAGGTAAAATGCGCTGAGTTAAAAGAAACTAGAACAAAATTTATTAAAAATAAATACAGTCCTTTCTTCGTACTTTTGCAAGCTTTCTGTACTTTTAATGAAATTTTAATGAAACGGCTTTTCATCTTTATTGTGTTTGATAGAAAGAAAAAATTGTAAGGAAGCTTTTTAGTTAAAAAACAATTGACAAAATTGTTTGATTTTTGTTTTTGAGAAATGATTTTTTTTGTGTACGATCAAAAAATAAGCAAGTTGTTAAAATGAGGTAGCGAAAAATTTTCTAAAAAAAACCTCTTTTCAAGAGTGTAAGTGAAGAAAACTTTAATGTATTTTCAATAGTCATTCCTTTCTGGAATGAGAAGCTGGGGATAATATGCTTTTCTAAAAAGTCCATATTTTTTTCACTACTTCTTATCTGGGTCTGTTTTCAAGGCATTAGGAAAATAAAAGCACAGTTATTGAGATATCCCTTTAATTAATTTTTGAGTAGCTTCTCACCTGGTCATTTTAATACGTCCTGATTATAGTCAATGGGTTTTAACGTTACCTTATTTGACCACTTTTTACTGAAATTTGACTTTGAATTTTATTTCGACCGTTTTCATTTAAAAATTTGTACAACGCAGACCAAAGTATTATTGTGTAATAGTAGCGATTCATCATAAAACAATGCAATGGTAAAATTGAATATAATTCTTGTCAAGTGATATTGTAAGGACTTTTTAGGGAGCTTTTTGCAAATAAATTAAAAATACGTTCAGTAATGTAGTCTTCACAGCTAGGTTTTTAGCCAAATCCTCGTTCTTGCACACATGGAAAATTTTCGACTAAAAAACTTTTTCTCTATCTTAAAATTTTTTCTAATCTAAGTTTCATCTAAAAACATTACATCACTAGGCACTGGAATGTACTCAAAATTTCAGAGCATTTAGCTCCTTATTCTATAGGTTTCAGTGCTAAACATTTGAAAATAAGCGTATCTCATTTTCCCCTAGTTTTCGGGAAAATCTTCGGTCCAGCAGAAACAATGCCCAGCAAACGAAGCCCACGGTTTTGGTTAAATAACAAAAACAAATGCTTCTCCCGATTATTTTACTTTTAATTTTATCACTCCCATCTCTATCTTCATCCTACAGCTTTCGTTTCTTTTTTCTGCATCATCAAAATTGGCACAATTTTGGTGGAATATAGGAAGTTTTGTTTTCTACTTTTTTAACTTTTCCTCTTTTCATTTTGAGGCTGCAATGTACAGCCCACAGAATGTCAGAGATGGATAATATTTCCAGTAATCATGAATATTTGGAATATAATTGCAATCCTAAATAGGTAAAAATAAGAGAAACAAGGCCCAAGGTCTAAATCGGTGTTCGCTGCACGTTTTTTTGCATGTTTTATAGCCATGCAAATATGCTGCAAGGTTTTACTTGTCATAATATTTTGTGGCAAAGCAACATGTTAAGATCCCTCTAGTAGTGAAGACCAGACAAAAACGACAATAAATTTGTAAGAAACCCTCATTATGTTTGGTTTCAAACTTTCAAAGCGCCGGTACGTTCGGTTTGTTTGGCGTTGTCGGTTTTGAACGTAAGAAAGATTCTGTATCGCCGTTTTTGGACGTTTGAGAGATTCGGTGTGTTCGGCTTCAGAAGAGTTTGTTTATTAGGTTTTCAAACGTATGAGATCGTCGGTATATTAGGTTTCAGATGTAAGAAATAGTCGGTTCTTTTTTAACCATAGAAAATTTTGATTTTTCTGTTACAATGTAGTCAAACCTTCTGATAGATTTCTTTTTGCAGGCATTGCAAACGAACTTCTCAGAGAAAAATTATCGAAAATGTGCAAAGTTAATAAAAATCTTTTATTTAGCTCATTCACAAATCAAATTGAAGTAATAAAGATTTCTTGGTAATTTTTGAAATAAAAAATATAGCATACTTGGTGAATATTGATGCAAATTCTATTTACTAATTCACAATGACTTACTTTTGACATACTTTCTTGTAGTTTACAAGCCAAATTTTTTGACGGTTGGTTACGTTTGAAACCAAACCTGCCGACCGTTTTTTGTTCGGTCTGCTGGACTAATCTGCTTTTAGAACCCAGAAGATGAAAGTTCATGACATTTGTCTGGACGATTTCGAATTTCCCTGACGTTTGAAAAACGACGATGTCCAATCTTTTTTATGTTAAATACCGAACAAAAACGATGAAGCCGAATAAAAAACCGTAAGAAATTATGTCGTTTGTCGTTTTGGCTATAAAAAATGACGATACCAACGGTTTCTTATGTTTAAAAACCAAAATTTCTCGATTAGGCTAACGCAAGGCTAACCATGTTTTTGTATGTTTCTTATCAAGGCTATCAACTTTATTCCTTCGAATTTATTCCCAGCCTTAATTGTTTTTTGTCGAAGCATAACCAACACATTTGACCGGAAGTAGTTTGATTGGAAATGATGACCAGGTGCCTAAATTAATGCCCTGCGAAGAAATCATCTGTTAAAATGGAAAATGGGAAAATTGTTCTGCTTTTCGTTTGTATTACTTTACTTTTCACAGTTATTTTGAGCTCTATTACTCACAAACCGAGTGTGTTCGAAGCAAAATTGTTTAATGAAACATCAAAATTGGTAATGGGATCTTGTTACAGACTGAACGACTGAAGCAAAATTTTTCATACCCCTGCCCCACCGACAGCTGACAACTAATACCTTATTCCGTTTACAACAATGATTTTTTATCAAGTTATTGACTCAAAATAATCTCATTTTGATCTTCCGTTTCTTAGGAAGGAAATATAGGGTGGTCATCTAACGTATTTAGAGAGTTAAAAATATATAGTTGGCGTGAGATGCCCGCCTTAGTCGAAACCAATAGTTTAAGCATGGTCTTGTATGAATAAAAGTATAGCTTTCAAGAGGCTGCAAACTGTTTATCAAAGAAGA
Organism: Convolutriloba macropyga; assembly: GCF_964194025.1. Lineage (NCBI taxonomy): Eukaryota > Metazoa > Xenacoelomorpha > Acoela > Convolutidae > Convolutriloba > Convolutriloba macropyga. The sequence goes on from NC_134468.1 coordinate 68,828,352, forward strand.
TATTATTGGGTTTTTCCCATCATAGCCTTCAAACGAAATTATAGCACACCCAGATCTTTCTAGCAAAACTTTATATTGCACAATTTTGGATGAAAATATTGCAAGACGATGCAATGTTTTGCAAGATTCTGCCATAGTAACGTGCTACATATAATTTTGTAACGGGGGAGGGGGGGGGGGGGGCAAAACAGAATAGATGCCTTGCAAGATATACTTTTTCTCGACAATGAGTTCTAGAACGTGAGAGGGGTATGCATTGTCCCCTCAACAGTGTAACAAGATCCTTTACAGTTAACTGAGCTGGAGTTTTCATTTTGGGAAATATGTGTCATTTGTCATCTCAAAAATCTGTCGACACAAAATTGCACATCAATAAAAGGTAACAATTTGATTTCAGCGTTCATAATTTACGAATAAGTTGCGTGTGACTCTGATTAGGTCATTGAGAAAATCCTGGTGTTATTCGGACTCATGAAACCTTGCTTGAAACACCAGCTTTGAGCTCTGCAGGTTTTAAAATTTTGACCTCTATATAACCAAATACAGCATTTTATAACCTGATGCTCCAGAGATCAGCAAAATTAAATTTGGAAAATTCACACGAAATGAGGGTCTTTTCCAATATAGACCCCATGAAGTTATAGCCCCGCATTATGGTATATTTACCATAATGGGGGTATAGGTTATCTGACCACTAGAGGGGGGGGGCTATAATGGGGAAGACCCCAAAATGAGATCAATATTTTCTCACGCTCCAAATTTAACAGAGATCTTGCCCTCGCCGAATGGCGTAGAATGAACCAATGTGAGAATGGCACCGATATGTTTGATTCATTCATCGATATTTTTCAGAAAATTGTTAAATAACGCGCACCAATTCAGACTGTTAAAAAAAGGGGAGAAAATTTTAAGAGTTCTAAGCACTGGTTAACAAAAGAATTGAAGCATTTGATCGCCCAAAAACTTTTTTGTTCAATAAATGGAAAAAAATTCCTGACAGCGAGACGTAAAAAGAATTTAAGCGCTTACGAAACTTAGTTAATAGGAGACTAAGGGAGGCGCACAACAATTTTTGCATCAATCTCTTCTAAAACTACCAACAAGTCAGGAACAATGGAAAATAATTAAACAGAAGGCCAGTCCGAGTGAAAAAAGTGTCAAGGTTGATGAAATCAGATTAGACAGTGGTGAAATTTCGAGGGAACCAAAAAATATTGTCAATTGTCTAAATAGATCATTTGCTAAACTAGCTGTTTTAAAAGGTTCGGATATTGCTTGTAAATACCCTGATAAACTTAATTTACCTGTATTCACATTCAGAACTGTAACTAGAAAAGAAGTTTATTCAGTCATTGACTCGCTGGACGATAACAAAGCAGCAGGACCTGGTGAAATCTCAATCCGGCTCAGAAAGTCTTGCAAATTAGCTATAGGCATAGCTATAGGCATTAAGGAGAAAATGTTCCCAACTAAATAAAACTAGCCTATGTAACACCAATGTACAAAAATTGATAAATTAGATAGCACAAATTATCGACCAATTTCTGTAACTCCGAGTTTTGCAAAAATCTTTCTTTGAGCGCCTGCTTCTGACTCCGATGATGGAGTTCATTGATAAGCATAAAATTATAACTAAGGAACAATTTGGATTTCAGAAAAAAAAGTCTGCAACAAATGCAGTTTTAGATGCAGTTGAAACAGTTTCGGCTAATTTAGATCAAAGCAAAAAACTGTTGCAATTTTTCTAGACCTTGCAAAAGCGTTTACTTACATTTTGCATAACATTTTCTTTAAAAAATTGAAATGTATGGTTTTTCCCAGGAAGCGAAAGAATTACTGTTTTTATTTTTCGCCAACCGCAGACAAACGGTAAAACGTAATGGCATGTTCTCGGATTGTGAAATTGTGTATCGCGGTGTGACACAAGGAACCGTTTCAGGACCACTCATTTTTCTTTTATATGTGAACGATTTCTCATCTAATATAAACACAACGGAAAAGGTAATTCAATTCGCAGTTGACACAAGTATGTCTGTTGTGGACAGAAAAGTAGCTTACATGAAAAAGTCACGGAAAAATTACAAAAAAGAAGAATATGTGGAGATGAACAAACTGACTTTTAATAAAAACAAAATCGAATTCATCTTTTTCTCGCGCAAAAATTCTGATTTCGGATTTTTTTATATAATCGAAGTTCTCACAATACAAAAAATTTGCAGACATCTTGGTATTCAAAATAACAGGAATCTTAGTTTCGATGAGCAGCTGAATAAAACCTTGAAGAAGTTGGCTTATATTATAAGATCAATTAACCTTATAAGACATCAAGTTTCCCTGATCGCGCGCATTCTTCTTCTAAAATCACTTGGGCTTTCACAATTATCATTTTTGGCAATCTCCTTTCAAAATTATTTGCAAGAAAACTAAAACGCCTTAACCGACAGATTAACTGGGGTATAAAGTTGTGCTTTCTACGCAAAAAGTATGACAGAGCGGTAGATCTGTTAATCCAGACAAAGACCTTTCCAGCTGAGCTTATAATAGCAAAAATTTTGCTAAAAAATTTCCTTATGATATCACTAGGCCAGAAAATTCTGAAAATTTTCACGGGTATCTGACTCTTCATCAAAATACTCGAACAAAACAATTCAAAATTAGACAAAATGACAAAACCAGCTTTGGAATGAATTCGATTGTTCGTCAATGCGTATAAAAATGGAATAAGTTACCACAGTGGCTTCGAAAAAGTGTCAAGGTTGATGAAATCAGATTAAACAGTGGTGAAATTTCGAGGGAATCAAAAAATATTGTCAATTGTCTAAATAGATCATTTGCTAAACTAGCTGTTTTAAAAGGTTCGGATATTGCTTGTAAATACCCTGATAAACTTAATTTACCTGTATTCACATTCAGAACTGTAACTAGAAAAGAAGTTTATTCAGTCATTGACTCGCTGGACGATAACAAAGCAGCAGGACCTGGTGAAATCTCAATCCGGCTCAGAAAGTCTTGCAAATTAGCTATAGGTATAGCTATAGGCATTAAGGAGAAAATGTTCCCAACTAAATAAAACTAGCCTATGTAACACCAATGTACAAAAATTGATAAATTAGATAGCACAAATTATCGACCAATTTCTGTAACTCCGAGTTTTGCAAAAATCTTTCTTTGAGCGCCTGCTTCTGACTCCGATGATGGAGTTCATTGATAAGCATAAAATTATAACTAAGGAACAATTTGGATTTCAGAAAAAAAAGTCTGCAACAAATGCAGTTTTAGATGCAGTTGAAACAGTTTCGGCTAATTTAGATCAAAGCAAAAAACTGTTGCAATTTTTCTAGACCTTGCAAAAGCGTTTACTTACATTTTGCATAACATTTTCTTTAAAAAATTGAAATGTATGGTTTTTCCCAGGAAGCGAAAGAATTACTGTTTTTATTTTTCGCCAACCGCAGACAAACGGTAAAACTTAATGGCATGTTCTCGGATTGTGAAATTGTGTATCGCGGTGTGACACAAGGAACCGTTTCAGGACCACTCATTTTTCTTTTATATGTGAACGATTTCTCATCTAATATAAACACAACGGAAAAGGTAATTCAATTCGCAGTTGACACAAGTATGTCTGTTGTGGACAGAAAAGTAGCTTACATGAAAAAGTCACGGAAAAATTACAAAAAAAAGAAGAATATGTGGAGATGAACAAACTGACTTTTAATAAAAACAAAATCGAATTCATCTTTTTCTCGCGCAAAAATTCTGATCTCGGATTTTTTTATATAAACGAAGTTCTCACAATACAAAAAATTTGCAGACATCTTGGTATTCAAAATAACAGGAATCTTAGTTTCGATGAGCTGCTGAATAAAACCTTGAAGAAGTTGGCTTATATTATAAGATCAATTAACCTTATAAGACATCAAGTTCCCCTGATCGCGCGCATTCTTCTTCTAAAATCACTTGGGCTTTCACAATTATCATTTTTGGCAATCTCCTTTCAAAATTATTTGCAAGAAAACTAAAACGCCTTAACCGACAGATTAACTGGGGTATAAAGTTGTGCTTTCTACGCAAAAAGTATGACAAAGCGGTAGATCTGTTAATCCAGACAAAGACCTTTCCAGCTGCGCTTATAATAGCAAAAATTTTGCTAAAAAATTTCCTTATGATATCACTAGGCCAGAAAAATCTGAAAATTTTCACGGGTATCTGACTCTTCATCAAAATACTCGAACAAAACAATTCAAAATTAGACAAAATGACAAAACCAGCTTTGGAATGAATTCGATTGTTCGTCAATGCGTATAAAAATGGAATAAGTTACCACAGTGGCTTCGATTGGCAAAAAATGAAAACGTTTTTAAGAAAACGTTGAGTGACTTCTTGCTCTCACAACATGAAAAAATTCCTTTGACTAGTAACGTAGGAGCTTTTAAAAGTTATTTTTATTTTTAGGAGGAAAACAATCAACAGAAAATTTTATAATGTGATTCTTTAAGAAATTTGTTGATGTTTACTATATTATTTTGTTTGAATGATTTGAAGTTTTTTTTGTTTCAAGTATATTTAACGGAAGTTCAGTGCCAGAAGTTTTCATGTAAACAGTCAGAGAGTAAATTTTATGATTTTTTCGTCATTTTAAACCGTGCAATTGTCGTGTTTTTAAGTAATGGTTAAGTGACTCCGCTTGAAGTCACTGAGAACTTCTGTCGTTTATCGAGAACCGCGAAGTGGTTCGAGATATTAAGTCAGAATTTTGAAGAGACTTCTGCAGAGTCACTTAACCATGCTTAAAACACGAAACGCGCACGTTTTAAAATGACCAAAGTAAACGGAATTCAAATTTTGGCTAAGTTGCAACTTCTGGCATTTTGACTTCTGGCACTGCAGAATTTCGGCATTTCAAAATGTGCCCGTGAGTGTTTTAAGCAAGTTAGGACTCTGTAGAAATCACTTCAAGATTCTGGCCTAACATCTACATGAAGTTCTCGAAGTTCTACATGATTTTCGATGAACGCCATGAGACTCCAAGCAGAGTCATGCAACCTATACATAAAACACACATGTACAAAGTACAAAGTTTTAAAATGCTGAAAACAAGTAGCGCCAAATGTCAGAAGATCCCAAATACGTAGTCAAAAGTTGACTTTCACAATATTTCCGAATTTAAAAATTTGCCAAATTGCGTGATTTAAGCAACGTTATGTGACCCTTCATAGCAGTCATTTCGAATTTTTGGCTAGTGTCTGGAGCCACTACGCGGTTCTGGGTGACAGTCAGATTTGCTCAAAACAGATTCACGTATGCGTTCTGCATTGAAAGAACTGGAATCTTTTCCGTCTGTGTCCTCCCTCCCCCTGCCCCCAGTACCTTATGAGCCCCGAGCTAGTGAGTACGTGTCATTACATAATAACCCTGGTTTTGAATTCTTGCAAGATTTCACATTCAAAAAGCATTTACGAAAAAAGTCATTTAGTTTCAGTTTTGCTGATCAAGATTTCTGATATCAGTCATGATATTTGGTTTTCAGTTAGTTTTAGCTACCAAAAATACACAAATAAATTTTCCAGAATTCAAAAATTTGCAAGATTCTTGCAAGATTTTGAATCCGGGCTAATTTTTTTTCATTGAATTAGGTTTTGTAATTTGTTTAATTAACAATAATTTGCTTCAAAGATATTTTCTAAAGCATTTGTACCCCGATTTATTTTTTTGCCCTGATTGATATTTTCCAAGATTCTTGCAAGTTTTGAATCCGCTCATCACAAGGGAAACCATTATTTACGAAAGGCATCTGCGTTTGGATGGTGCAAACAGTAGGAACCCACTAAGCGGGGGGGGGGGGGGGGACAAATGGAAAAAAAATCAAAAATGTCTTATGTTTCGACCTCATCAGTGCTGACTGGGACCTCAATTTATAATGTGTGTCACTATGAAAAATGGCACACACGCATGATGGGTAAAAGTTTTAATGCCACTGAGACAGGGGTTGAAGCAGAGTCCGTCACAACAAAGAATCTGAAAAACAAAAAAGAAAACTAAACGTTACCATCAAAATTTTTTGGAGAAAAAGAGGCCTGGCTTTCACGTCGAGGGGTTTGTTCAAAATTTGCTATGAACTGGCCGTTTGGAATAAGCAGCAGGGGTGGGTTCAAAATAACACCATTGAGTAAAGACAGCAAAAAGAATTTAAAATTTGATCACAGCTGAGTCCGATCATAAACTCATAAACTCATACCGAAAAAGCCAAAGTCTCATCAATACTGTATAATTGACTATAGGTCTCTTCACGTTGTGTCCCGAGCTTAGTGGATGCATGTTATTTGCGACACCGAAGTTGACGTGTCATATTTCCTCATAATGTTATATTGTAATGGTGCGTGTTCTGTAACTACGAGAGAAGTGGGGGTATAACATGGGGGTACAAACACGTACTGGGGGCACAGTCAAATTGGACCTCGGAATTGAGCGGATGAAAATTTGTTCAGATGTGAAAATAAACAAGCCGAGATCTGCTTGTCACACAAAATGAAAAATTACAAGAAAACATACTCAAAGGGTATTTCAGCCTGTCATTGAGGTACATAAATCAAAAAATGACTCCATAAGAATCCGTTAAAAATGCACCAAACATTATTCACCAAATATTTCCTGTCTTCATAAGGGGGGTTAAAAACAAGATTATGTGAAGCTAAAGGTATTTTGCATATTTAACTGAATAGAAAATATGTACTTTGAACAATGTGCAAAATGACAACATAAACTACTAGCTCTTCGGAGCTAAATATCACCATTTTTTGCATAATTGAACGCAATGATGTCAACATTTTCAAAAAAGCATCGCAAGGCAAGCTAGGGACTGGAGATCTTCTGTGAATCTTTTTTTCTTGATTTACACTTGATTTGTAACTTGTGAAAAGAAACAAAATACAAATCAAGTGCTCTAAACTTAAAAAAACATTTTGTGAAATAAAAAATTATTTTATAAATTTGTAAAGTTACTTTTATTAATTTTAAAACTTACAACATGATTTAAATAATGTTCTAACAATTTCTAAAATGTGCATTGATAGACATTTTTATAACAAATTTGTACTTTTCGAATAATTAAAAATCTATCATGGCTTGACTAGGGTAGCAGCTTTCATGTATCTCTGCAATAAGAAGCCGTAATACATTACGTAATCACGCAAATGGTTTAGTCAAAATTAAGAAATTATTTGATCAGAACACAATTCACGGGAAATTGTTGTTGGTTTTTTGCTCATCAGTTGGCAGACATAAATAATTGTTCTACTGTGAGGGCTTTTAAAATGGATAAACTTTAAAATGGACACCGAAACTTTGTTTTAATTGGCCAACAAAAATATGTAATGTATGCAAAATCTCTATATGCGCTGAAAATTTAAAAATAGTTGACGGGCCACTCAACCGCGATAAGTGGCCCGTTGTTTCCGGATTCTATCCCACAACGATTGAGAGGCATGGCTACAGAAAGCGGTCCACAAATCTCTGCATAATACTTTCTTCCTTGTTTCTCTTTTAATTTGGTCATTATGAATGATTGAGGAATACATTATGGATAAAATAGTCGAAATGTCAATGTTTAGCAAGGACTAACCTTGAGAATGCATGCAATTGTCGTTCAGTTGAAACAATTGTGATTGTCACCATTTGAAATGGCGACGTCTCAACAAAAAGATCTACCAAATTATAGAATTTTCAACGATTGTTATTGTTTGAGAAATTTAAAACACTTTAACTTTATGCGCTCAATCTTTATGCGCAAATTCAAAACACAATCTTTATGCGCTCATCTTTATGCGCAAATTAAGCTACGTCCACCTAAAGTGGACGTAGCTTAATTTTTGATTACATATTTTACCGCATCAGGTCATGTCTCTTGGGCCATAGCTATGCCACAGCAGCTTCTGGGACATCATATGAATTAATCACAACCGAAAGTGAGATCCCCAAAAAAATAGAATTTTTCTTTTTTGGCCTATCGCGCTTTCTCAGCTAATTTACAGTAACAGTGATGTCCTATTTTAGAACATGGAGACGTGTGTGAGCAATCAGCCAATTAAAAACAATAATACCATTTTCTCAAAGTTTATTGGCCAGCATTAAAATTTCAATATTTTGGTTCGTCTGGCAATTTCACTAGCGTCATTTGAAACGTCGTTCTGTTGATCGGCCCCGAACATTATGATTGAAGTCATTTTCATTGGGCACGTTGATAGAAAATCCATAGAGCAAGGGGATTCGAAAAAGGAGCTTAGTCGTAACTGCAACGGGTTTTGCCTTCAAAATTAACATATTTTTTACTGACATTATTCTCTTCAGTTTTTCCAGATATTTTTTCTACCATTTTCTACCATTTTTCTTCCATTTTATTCTCGTTGGCCTTGAATAAACATTAGCTTGAATAAACTTTTTTAGATTGAATATACACCAACGAGAGTTTAAAAATATGACACAAATAACGTGAGCTTATATTTTGTTTTTGGGAAATTGTTTGATCATGGTTTAAAATCTGCATTTCGAAGGATGACCTCAACTAGCTACGTCTTATCAGTGCGATAATGATCTGATAATTCCCGTCTAATCTTTAAAACCTGTTTAGACATATATCATTTTGGATCCCTGCATGGCTTCACTCCTGATTACGAAGAAGTAGATGTTATCAGTAAAGCTATCGGGAGTTTGGAAGTGGTGACAGCCATTGTGTCTGGCATCACTCTGGTGTTCCTCGTACTGGAGATAGTGGGCTGTTCTGAGTGGTCTGCCGGATGGTCCAAAGCCTTCAACATTGTCCTCACTGCTATTGCTGGTAAGTGCGGCAACCGTAGCTGCAAAAAGCTTTAAAGCTTTATCAATTAAATTTCTCCTATCAGCTCTAAAAAGATCTAAACATAATAAAAAACTTTTTCCGTCTTTTGCCGACATTCAGATCTGTGATCAGCTTTTCGTAAGAGATCTATGGCGGAGTTGATGTTAATACCCCAGTGGTTCTGGAATTTTTATCAAGTAAGATCTGATGAGATGCCGATCAAAAACCTTTATATTATCTGGTCTTACACGATAAAATTTTTGCCCTACGTGATCTTTTATCGTGTAAGATATGATAAGATACTTATCAGATTGTATAAGATAATAATTTCATTCTGCTGAATTGTTATCTTATAAGATCTGATAAGTATCTTATTAGATCTTACAGGATAAAAGTTCACGTAGGTCAACTAATCAATTATGAAACAAAAAGGTTGTTGATTTTATTTTGGCGTCAGTTTTTTTCTGAGTCTCGGCTAATTACTATGGCTCAACTTAGCAGTCCAGGAGAGTTTAAGTCTCTGAAAAAAAACTTTCAGCCTAGTTTGATAATCACCGCTTCATATAAATTCCTGATACTCGAATAAACTTTTTCACAATATCTTATAAGTCTCAAAGACAATATAAAATAATTTTGTATTTGTTTCTCTGACACTTAGATTTTGCATGCTATAGATTTTTACTTCTTCTTGAAAGCAACTATGAATTGTCTTCTAGTTGAAGAAAATGCCTCACCTAAAGAATTTTCATCGTATAAGGTCTGATAAAATCTTATCAAGAAGATGATTCACAGCTTTCCGAATGTTTATCTTACAAGATTTTTCAAGATTAAAATAGAATCTTGCACAATAAAAATTTTTATCCAGCAGAGTTTTTATCGTGCAAGATCTTATAGGGCAGAATTTTTATTTTGTAAGATCTGACAAAAATGAACTAATATTGTGTAAGATCTTATGAGACCTGATTAAAAAAATCTATCTTCGAAGACCTGATAAATTGCCTTGCAAAATCTTTGTCAGGCGACGCCTAATCTTATAAGTTTTTGTAGGAAAACTGTAAGATCAAACAAAATTAATAAATTCTCAAAAGTCTGGTGTAACTCTAAGAGAAAGTGGCATAAGTTAGGTTGGTATAGAAGGAGTGAGAGTATAAAGGACACAATTCCTATATTTCATGATCGTCTTCGGTAGTGTTTTAGTCACACCAAATCCTTTTTAGGTTTCACTTTGTCACGCCACTAACATATCAGAACATAAATAATTAAAAAATGGCAAATCGCTAAAAAAAATTTTAACGTGTATAACACTTGTGAACCTAGATTGTTTTTTAAGGAAATCCTGGAGCCTAAGATGAGGTTGGGGCAACAGTTGTAAACATATTTAGTGCAAGGAAATTTCTGAAAAAAGGAGCTAATACTACACAGAACGGCAAAACAATATGAGTAATGCGCTCGTGTAATTGCAAGTCTTATGTCACTGTTGATTCTGAGCTATGATCATGTCAATTTTACCCTTAGCAGTCTTACAGCAAGTCTTAGTCACGACTTGCACGTACAATAGCAAGTCTCGAACTATAGGTGCAATTCAAAATGCAAATCTTGGCTAAGACTTCAAGTTAGTCTTGTACGTCTTGGCCAATACTTGCATTTTTAATTGCAACGTTTAGCCAAGACTTGCTTGTCGACCTGCACGTCTAGATCAGGTCATGTACTCTATGACTATGACTTGCATTTAGACTGCTAACTAAAGAAAAGACAAAACTCACCTTTGTTCACACAATACACTTTGATGAGCGAAGAAAAGATACAGTGTATATTTTATTCATGCCATTTTTTTCTTTTTTGAGAGAGAGAGACGCTTTAATGATTTTGAACAATTTTTGTTGGTTTTCGCTCATAAACGTTTGTAGTAAAAAAATCCTTTTCTCGTAAAATTTTTTTAGTTAATTGCTCTCAAACAAAGTCTGTAACAATTCCATTAGTCTTGTGGTGTCTATGCAATTTTTAGTCCGACCAGTTTTTTTTGTCTCACGCTATCAATTTTTTGTCCTGAAAAACGAGATAATCAAGTAAACCGTGGAGTTCATGATTTGGCTGAACAACTCTCATAGAGCTTTACAACTTAATAGTCTCTGCGTATACGATTCACAAGAACTGTTGAAAATGGTGTTAGTTGGAGTTTGCAACCCCCTAACTAACCTGTTTTCCTCACAACTCCCGGGCTCACGCTCCTCCGCCATCGTCCTCCCCCCTCTTCCAACCTTCAATTTCTCTCCGTGACTTCTATAAGACCGAAAATTCAATCAACCCTCTAATGCTAGTATCACTATACCCCAGTTAGCTACAACCAAAGCCGACCCCCGCCGGTTGTTTGAGAACTATTATTTTGTCGTAAGTCGGTTATCTTCCTTCTTCTAACCTCTCCCGTGGCAATTGATGCGACAATTTCAACGATTGTTATTGTTTGAGAAATTTAAAACACTTTAACTTTATGCGCTCAATCTTTATGCGCAAATTCAAAACACAATCTTTATGCGCTCATCTTTATGCGCAAATTAAGCTACGTCCACCTAAAGTGGACGTAGCTTAATTTTTGATTATATATTTTACCGCATCAGGTCATGTCTCTTGGGCCATAGCTATGCCACAGCAGCTTCTGGGACATCATATGAATTAATCACAACCGAAAGTGATATCCCCAAAAAAATAGAATTTTTCTTTTTTGGCCTATCGCGCTTTCTCAGCTAATTTACAGTAACAGTGATGTCCTATTTTAGAACATGGAGACGTGTGTGAGCAATCAGCCAATTAAAAACAATAATACCATTTTCTCAAAGTTTATTGGCCAGCATTAAAGTTTCAATATTTTGGTTCGTCTGGCAATTTCACTAGCGTCATTTGAAACGTCGTTCTGTTGATCGGCCCCGAACATTATGATTGAAGTCATTTTCATTGGGCACGTTGATAGAAAATCCATAGAGCAAGGGGATTCAAAAAAGGAGCTTAGTCGTAACTGCAACGGGTTATGCTTTCAAAATTAACATATTTTTTACTGACATTATTCTCTTCAGTTTTTCCAGATATTTTTTCTACCATTTTCTACCATTTTTCTTCCATTTTTTCTCGTTGGCCTTGAATAAACATTAGCTTGAATAAACTTTTTTAGATTGAATATACACCAACGAGAGTTTAAAAATATGACACAAATAACGTGAGCTTATATTTTGTTTTTGGGAAATTGTTTGATCATCGTTTAAAATCTGCATTTCGAAGGATGACCTCAACTAGCTACGTCTTATCAGTGCGATAATGATCTGATAATTCCCGTCTAATCTTTAAAACCTGTTTAGACATATATCATTTTGGATCCCTGCATGGCTTCACTCCTGATTAAGAAGAAGTAGATGTTATCAGTAAAGCTATCGGGAGTTTGGAAGTGGTGACAGCCATTGTGTCTGGCATCACTCTGGTTTTCCTCGTACTGGAGATAGTGGGCTGCTCTGAGTGGTCTGCCGGATGGTCCAAAGCCTTCAACATTGTCCTCACTGCTATTGCTGGTAAGTGCGGCAACCGTAGCTGCAAAAAGCTTTAAAGCTTCATCAATTAAATTTCTCCTATCAGCTCTAAAAAGATCTAAACATAATAAAAAACTTTTTCCGTCTTTTGCCGACATTCAGATCTGTGATCAGCTTTTTGTAAGAGATCTATGGCGGAGTTGATTTTAATACCCCAGTGGTTCTGGAATTTTTATCAAGTAAGATCTGATGAGATGCCGATCAAAAACCTTTATCTTATCTGGTCTTACACGATAAAATTTTTGCCCTACGTGATCTTTTATCGTGTAAGATATGATAAGATACTTATCAGATTGTATAAGATAATAATTTCATTCTGCTGAATTGTTATCTTATAAGATCTGATAAGTATCTTATTAGATCTTACAGGATAAAAGTTCACGTAGGTCAACTAACCAATTATGAAACAAAAAGGTTGTTGATTTTATTTTGGCGTCAGTTTTTTTCTGAGTCTCGGCTAATTTCTATGGCTCAACTTAGCAGTCCAGGAGAGTTTAAGTCTTTGAAAAAAAACTTTCCGCCTAGTTTGATAATCACCGCTTCATATAAATTCCTGATACTCGAATAAACTTTTTCACAATATCTTATAAGTCTCAAAGACAATATAAAATAATTTTGTATTTGTTTCTCTGACACTTAGATTTTGCATGCTATAGATTTTTACTTCTTCTTGAAAGCAACTATGAATTGTCTTCTAGTTGAAGAAAATGCCTCACCTAAAGAATTTTCATCGTATAAGGTCTGATAAAATCTTATCAAGAAGATGATTCACAGCTTTCCGAATGTTTATCTTACAAGATTTTTCAAGATTAAAATAGAATCTTGCACAATAAAAATTTTTATCCAGCAGAGTTTTTATCGTGCAAGATCTTATAGGGCAGAATTTTTATTTTGTAAGATCTGACAAAAATGAACTAATATTGTGTAAGATCTTATGAGACCTGATTAAAAAAATCTATCTTCGAAGACCTGATAAATTGCCTTGCAAAATCTTTGTCAGGCGACGCCTAATCTTATAAGTTTTTGTAGGAAAACTGTAAGATCAAACAAAATTAATAAATTCTCAAAAGTCTGGTGTAACTCTAAGAGAAAGTGGCATAAGTTAGGTTGGTATAGAAGGAGTGAGAGTATAAAGGACACAATTCCTATATTTCATGATCGTCTTCGGTAGTGTTTTAGTCACACCAAATCCTTTTTAGGTTTCACTTTGTCACGCCACTAACATATCAGAACATAAATAATTAAAAAATGGCAAATCGCTAAAAAAAATTTTAACGTGTATAACACTTGTGAACCTAGATTGTTTTTTAAGGAAATCCTGGAGCCTAAGATGAGGTTGGGGCAACAGTTGTAAACATATTTAGTGCAAGGAAATTTCTGAAAAAAGGAGCTAATACTACACAGAACGGCAAAACAATATGAGTAATGCGCTCGTGTAATTGCAAGTCTTATGTCACTGTTGATTCTGAGCTATGATCATGTCAATTTTACCCTTAGCAGTCTTACAGCAAGTCTTAGTCACGACTTGCACGTACAATAGCAAGTCTCGAACTATAGGTGCAATTCAAAATGCAAATCTTGGCTAAGACTTCAAGTTAGTCTTGTACGTCTTGGCCAATACTTGCATTTTTAATTGCAACGTTTAGCCAAGACTTGCTTGTCGACCTGCACGTCTAGATCAGGTCATGTACTCTATGACTATGACTTGCATTTAGACTGCTAACTAAAGAAAAGACAAAACTCACCTTTGTTCACACAATACACTTTGATGAGCGAAGAAAAGATACAGTGTATATTTTATTCATGCCATTTTTTTCTTTTTTGAGAGAGAGAGACGCTTTAATGATTTTGAACAATTTTTGTTGGTTTTCGCTCATAAACGTTTGTAGTAAAAAAATCCTTTTCTCGTAAAATTTTTTTAGTTAATTGCTCTCAAACAAAGTCTGTAACAATTCCATTAGTCTTGTGGTGTCTATGCAATTTTTAGTCCGACCAGTTTTTTTTGTCTCACGCTATCAATTTTTTGTCCTGAAAAACGAGATAATCAAGTAAACCGTGGAGTTCATGATTTGGCTGAACAACTCTCATAGAGCTTTACAACTTAATAGTCTCTGCGTATACGATTCACAAGAACTGTTGAAAATGGTGTTAGTTGGAGTTTGCAACCCCCTAACTAACCTGTTTTCCTCACAACTCCCGGGCCCACGCTCCTCCGCCATCGTCCTCCCCCCTTGTCCAACCTTCAATTTCTCTCCGTGACTTCTATGAGACCGAAAATTCAATCAACCCTCTAATGCTAGTATCACTATACCCCAGTTAGCTACAACCAAAGCCGACCCCCCGCCGGTTGTTTGAGAACTATTATTTTGTCGTAAGTCGGTTATCTTCCTTCTTCTAACCTCTCCCGTGGCAATTGATGCGACATGTCTTATTACTTGTACCCAACTGGTTCAATTTATGTGCATTTTTAATTTGATGTTTTTTTCACTGAATTTGAATACTTTTTTCACTTTTTAAAAATGAATGAGTGCAATTTTCTCCAAGTTTTTCTTTATTGTTTTTGCAACAAAATTTGGTTCCGCAAACTAGTTTGTTCAGAAGTAAATTTTGATTTCATTTAGCTCTTTTGTACATTTACACACACACACACACACACACACACACACACACACACACACACACACACACACACACACACACACACACACACACACATACACACACACACACATATATATATATATATATATATATATATATATATATTTATATGAAACGAATCTAGAAATCAAAAGCAAAAAGACAAACTGTTTTAACTTTTTTTCAAAAAAGAAATTTTCACTAGTTTGTTTTGCTTTATGATGAAGGCTGGGTACTCACGTGACGTGAGGAAGTGTAACTGTGTAACTTCCTATTTTTTTAAATCTATAAATCTTCCGCCCTGCTGTTTTTTATGACCATTCTTAAAAATTATGTGTTGTCAAATAACACTGAAATAAGCACACGTTCCCGGGGGTGTAAAAAGTATAAGTGCAAAACATTCTTACTGAATAGCAGTTAATTTTTTTCAGAATCTAAATCTTATTAAATTGAGACCTGTGGATCCCTTATTTAGATTTAAGTTAAAATTTTTGGATTTTAATTTACAACCTATTTTGCTTAGTTTCTATCTTTGATTTTCGTTGTTTTCAATTCTTTGTGTTATACCTTTTTCATTACAAACCGCTTGCGTCAAGGTGACATAGGGTGGTGACCACCTCGAGCTGGTTAGTCTTTGTTTGGAGCAATAAACAAACAGCATTTTTTTTAATACCAAAGGGAACAATTTCTGTTCCTATATTTGATATATATATATATATATATATATATATATATATAAAAACACGAAACAAATCTAAAATTCAAAAATAAGAAGATAAAATATTTTAATTTTTTCAAAAAAGAGCTCTTCACTAATTTTTTTTGCTTTATGATGAAGGCTTGACAATCACGAAAGATCTATCATTCTTTGGCTCTGCTGTATTTTGTGATCATTCTTAATAATTATGTGTTGTTATAAAACACTAAGATAAGCACGTGTTCTCGGGGGTGTAAAAGTTATTTGTGCAAAACTTTTTGACTGTTTTGTAGTTAAATTGTTTTCAAAATGCAAATTGAATTATATTAAGATCTATGGACCTATTGTTTTGACATCAGTACAACTTTTTGATTTTTAATTCACGACCTATTCTGCTTAGTTTTTTGGATTGGTTTCCCAATTCGCCATGAACACTTGTGCATCCGAGCTCATCCTGACAAGAGACACTCTGGTGCGCAAAACTGCTTCTTGTGTTCTTAAAAACATTTGTTCAGTTTTGGTTTCTATTCTACTTTTCGTTGTTTTCAATTCTTTATGTTGAACCCTTTTCATTACAAACCATTTCCGTCGAGGTGACATGTAACTGTACTGAGTGTTTTTTTTTCGGACACTTTTCTGCTATTTTCCTTAAACTAATATTAGTATCTTTGAAAAAAGTTATGCTCTGCGTTTTGAAGAGAACAGTTATTTCGCGTGTGTTTCTAATATTTCAAGTCATTGCATATAGATAAGGATTCTGTTTACAATTTAAAACCTCTGCTTCAAAAATTACTGCTTTGTGTTTTTTGCGCTTTTCAATACAATTTCATTATTATTCAATTTATATTCATTGACACCAGAATCTTGGAGTATTCTTTTTCTGTTTTTGTTATGTTATTTAATGTCTTGTGTCTCGAGATAAAAGTTCTCTTGAATCTCTACGTTTTTTTTTTGGTGGAGGAAAACGATTTGTTTTGCTGCAGAAAGTTTTGCAACATATTGAATAATAGTGTTCATTATGTTGTTGTATAGTTTCACTAAACTCTTTGACAACGGGTGTGTAAAATTTGATAACTGTCATTTCGGGGGAAAATTTAGAGAAATATGTCTCATATTAATACCTTTAGATTTTTCCACCGGGATTCCACTATTCTACAAGGTTTTGTGAACACGGGTTGGATTAAGGAAAATTTTTGTTGTTACATCTGAGATGCAGCTTGGTAGCTAGCACTGCCCAGCACACGATTAAGAAACAACTAAAAGTTTTGTTTTTAATGTGATGCATCTCCGAAACGACATGGCGTCTTAATGTATACCCAGCAAATGAGGTGATTGTAAAATGAAGTCAACATCTCCATCCAGTAAAGCGAGATCTCTTTACAATTTAAAGAATCTCCTACTTGAAAAATTTTTATGGTTTTTGCTGCAAATGTTTTCTCTTTATAGCGACGACCTCAGCAGTTGCTGCAATTTTAATCAGTGTTCTCTATCTGCCAACAACTGAAGCCACAAAAGATCAAAAGCAATTCAAAAGTCTATCAGATGCTCCAAACACGTATGCAGTTGTTATTACCATATTTGGCAACAACTCAGCGCATTTAAAGGATTTTTACAGCCAAGATATCCTTTTGAAAACGGAATTGACTTGGATATTTGCGCTTTGCTGGTTCGTTTCTGTTTTGTCATTCATAACTTTCATGGCAACATGTATAGTAGCTTGTTTCTGCTCCCCCGCGCCCGACTTACCCGAGAAAGATCCTGACGAGGAAGAAGTGTATCGTTGAAATCTATTAAATTCATTTACTTCCACAAATTATTATTATCAAAAACATAGGATCCCTAGTTTTGACCTTGACTTTACGAAAACCCGCGGATAGGGTAGGGAATGAGTCAAAGAAATATTGATTTCAGCCAAGGATCCTGGCAGTAATTGTGAGAAAAAAATCATCTAGATCATTACGTCGCAAATAGTACGCATTTGAAATTGTTGAAGAACTTTTGCCGTAAGCGCTAATCGGCAATTTTAATTGCTCTCGAACGAAGATTGGGGTCTTTCCCATTATAACCCACATGAATCTATATCCCCCATTATGGTATATTCATCATGATGGGGTGAGGGAGAGCTATAGGTTACCTAACAACTAATCTGGGGGGGGGGGCTATAATGGGAAGTTTATAACAATTATATTAGTCCTACGTTCTTTTTATGCTTTTTGTCTTTCGCTTTCAATTCGTCCTCAAAAACGGGACATGTAAAACACGGGGGGCATTATGAGGCCGAGCAGCTCTATTAGACGTTTACGTCTTTCTTTTATTTCAGAATGCAATTCAGCGAAACTGTTAAGACTTTGGACCCCCCCCCCCCCCCTACTCAATTCAACCCCTCCCTTAACTCGCCCCCAGCCCCACTCAATTCCCAAATGTTAGCATCCCTAAGCTCCAGCTGGCTAGTACCGAAGCGATTTGCTCGCTATTTGAGAGCAATTCGCCCGACGTTACTGGGTTATGTTTAAATTAATCAGCATTTAGAAATGTGAGAGACTCCAATTATTTATCGATTCGGCTTTTTTTTTAAATTTTTTTTCTCATTGACTCGTTGACTTATTTGACAACAGACCCAGAAAACTGATAAATTTAAGCAATATATTCGAGGATAATGTACGCATTACGGAGTAATTAGATGGCCGCCAGAATTGGCAACAATGGGGGTACATCGTCCACGTTTTCGATGAAACTTGTTGAAATAAACCTTGATGAAACGAATTCGTTCGGTCAGTTTTTTTCCACCTCTGTAAAAGAAAAAGGTAAAAATTCCCCTGTAATCTACCGCATAACCTGCATATTAAGTCAATATCTTCAACCCGGTTTGATTAGTCCAGATCTAAAAAGGAAATCTCAAGTCAGGTAAAGATCTAATTCGGAAAACTCTTCGACCCCTGAAACTAGGGATCCATTTTATATTCATTCGTATCAATTTTGAATTAATCTCCAAATATTGATTTGAAAATGTTTACTTTTGTTCTTTTTAGAGTATCAGGTCAATACGGTTCCAAATAGGTGGACAGGAAAGCCCTTCATTTTGGAATTGTTGTTGTGCGAAACCTCCAAATTTATTTGGGAGCTAAGAAATTGATTGGCCCAAGTTTGAGTAATCGGCCCTTTCTAAGATGAGAACCCGGGCTTACCACCCAGAGTATTTCAGTACTGAACCTGAGTATCTCAATATTATCTTGTAAAACCAGTACTGAAACAACTTATTTACATAAAAAAGTTGGTCATTATGCCCAGAAAAAAAACAGAACAGCTATTTGGACTGTTCAGAATAATTTCAGTGTAAAATTAGTAGCGTAAAAAATTCGAAAATATTGAAACATGCTGAGCATGTCAGAAAAGCATGCAAAATGCACGCAAAATGCATGCCTTTTGCTGTAATGACACGTTATCAGTTAAAACAGCTACATACATACTACATACTGTGTGCATACTGCTACTTTCAGTGATACTGGATATTTCGGTGTCCGTCTGGGGAGCGTTCGGGGTGCGTTCGGGGTAAGTTCGGGATGCGTTCGGGGTGCGTTCGGGGAGCGTTCGGGGTGCGTTCGCATAATTGTATAACCAGAGCAGGTATATTCTCGACCTTCCGGGTCACTTAACAGGTGTACTCACGATGTCCCGGGTCACTTTACAGGTGTAATCACGATGTCTCAGGTCACCTTACAGATGTATTCACGATATCCCGAGTCGATTTACAGGTGTATTCACGATATCCCGGGTCACTTTACAGGAGTATTCACGATGTCCCAGGTCACTTAACAGTTGTATTTACGATGTCCCGGGTCACTTAAAAGGTGTATTCAGGATGTCCCGGGTCACTTTACAGGTGTATTTACGATATTCCGGGTCACTTTACAGGTGTATTCACGATATCTCGGGTCACTTTACAGGTGTTTCACGATGTCCCAGGTCACATAACAGGTGTATTTACGATGTCCCGGGTCACTTAAAAGGTGTATTCACCATGTCCTGGGTCACTTTACAGGTGTATTCATGATGTCTTGAGTCACTTTACAGGTTTATTCACGATATACCGGGTCACTTCACAGGTGTATTCACGACATCCCGGGTCACTTTACAGGTGTATTCACGATATCCCGGGTCACTTCACTGGTGTATTCACGATATCCCGGGTCACTTTACAGGTGTATTCACGATATCCCGGGTCACTTTACTGGTGTATTAACGATATCCACGGTCACTCTACAGGAGTATCCACGATGTCCCAGGTCATTTAACAGTTGTATTTACGATGTCCCGGGTCACTTAAAACGTGTATTCACGATGTCCCGGGTCACTTTACAGGTGTTTTCACGATATTCCGGGTCACTTTACAGGTATATTCACGATATCTCGGGTCAATTTACAGGTGTTTCCCGATGTCCCACGTCACATAACAGGTGTATTTACGATGTCCCGGGTCACTTAAAAGGTGTATACACCATGTCCTGGGTCACTTTACAGGTGTATTCACGATGTCTTGAGTCACTTTACAGGTTTATTCACGATATACCGGGTCACTTCACAGGTGTATTCACGATATCCCCGGTCACTTTACAGGTGTATTCACGATATCCCGGGTCACTTCACTGGTGTATTCACGATATCCCGGGTCACTTTACAGGTGCATTCACGATATCCCGGGTCACTTTACTGGTGTATTCACGATATCCGGGGTCACTTTACAGGAGAATCCACGATGTCCCAGGTCATTTAACAGTTGTATTTACGATGTCCCGGGTCACTTAAAACGTGTATTCACGATGTCCCGGGTCACTTTACAGGTGTATTCACGATATTCCGGGTCACTTTACAGGTGTATTCACTATATCTCGGGTCACTTTACAGGTGTTTCACGATGTCCCACGTCACATAACAGGTGTATTTACGATGTCCCGGGTCACTTAAAAGGGGTATTCACGATGTCCTGGGTCACTTTACAGGTGTATTCACGATGTCCTGAGTCACTTTACAGGTTTATTCACGATATACCGGATCACTTCACAGGTGTAATCACGATATCCCGGGTCACTTCACAGGTGTATTCACGATATCCCTGGTCACTTCACTGGTGTATTCACGATATCCCGGGTCACTTTATGGGTGTATTGACGATATCTCGGTTCACTTTACAGGTGTTTCACGATGTCCCAGGTCACATAACAGGTGTATTTACGATGTCCCGTTCACTTAAAAGGTGCATTCACGATGTCCTGGGTCACTTTTCAGGTGTATTCAGGATGTCCTGAGTCACTTTACAGGTTTATTCACGATATACCGGGTCACTTCACAGGTGTTTTCACGATATCCCGGGTCACTTTACTGGAGTGTTCACGATGTCCCAGGTCACTTAACAGTTGTATTTACGATGTCCCGGGTCACTTAAAAGATGTATTCACGATGTCCCGGGTCTCTTTAAAGGTGTATTCACGATATTCCGGGTCAATTTACAGGTGTATTCACGATATCTCGGGTCATTTTACAGGTGTTTCACTGGTGTGGATATGCCTGTGGTGTGATGAAGAATGGTGTGAATTTGCCTGTGGTGTGATGCAGAAATTTGTGAATATGCCTCTGGTGTGATGCAGACTGGTGTGAATATGCCTTTGGTGTGATGAAGAATGGTGTGAATTTGACTGTGGTGTGATGCAGAATGGTGTGAATTTGCCTGTGGTGTGACCGACAATCAGCGCTGAAACAGTTTAAAAAACAGTGTAGTTTAGATTGACAATCAGAGCTGAAACAGGTTTAGAATCGAATGGTTTTAGGCTGACAAGAGTTATACAAAAATTTTAATTAAGCTGGTAATTGTATAAAAAAAGTAATGGACAGATCAAAATAAGGTTTAAAACAGAATACCAATTTTCATCTGAAAAATAAACTGATCAGTCTATATTTTGACATGAATATAATATTTTCAAGTGTAAAAATGGCTATATACAGACTATGAATTTACACTGATTTAGTACTGCAATGCTCTGGATGGTCAGCCCGGGAACCAAATACTCGTATCTTAAGAAAACTCCTGAGGCATGTTCAAATTATTATCAAAATTTTGCTTTAGCAGAAGCAAATGAACAATAAATTTTCCTAATTTTCTGCTGATTATTATTCAGTAATGACACCTGGCATCTACAATTTTGATGCACTATTACCTCAAATTATCTTCAAACACGGATTTTTTTATTTTTAGAAACTCAGGATTAACGATGAGCAACACTATTTTGTTTGAAAAAAATCTTGATAGGTAATTTAATTGGTTAAACAAATCACATTGATTGTTGCCCATGCTGAGGTGTGCGCTCAAAATCGTGCTGGTGCAGACCATTTGGAGCACACACCTGGCCTTTGTGCACTCGAAATTACAGGGTCTGGAAGGAGGAAAGAGCGCACTTGAGTGTAATCATAGGCTGATTCGAGCGCAATTGAGAATAATCATAGGCAAATTCAAGCGTACTTCGAGCGCGTACAGACTGTCGAGCGCGCTAGAGTTGGATCCAAAACGGAAAACGGCTTCGCGCTCACTTGAGTATGATAATAAACGGCTTTGAGCGCAACTGAGTCTGGACCAGGAATGCTTCGAGCGCAATTGGGTCTGGATCAGGAATGCTTCGAGCGCAGGATAATCGATAACCATGCTCTCGAATCCTACCAATTAGAGAGCATTTCGAGTGCACTTGGCTTTGATCACAAACGGTTTCGAGGGCAACTGGGTCTGATCAGAGATACTACGAGTGCAAAAAGTTAGACATTAAATTTTTAAATGGTTTCGACTTTGAGCTCATTGCGAGTGAGGAACACTTACCTATCCAGGGTGATATTACGCTATTTTGTAAAAAGTCATCTCATATATTCCAAAGCTATCTTGTTTGTCGTCATTTTGTTGATTTCGTTGCTGGATTCATAGAAAATTTTGCTCCACATCTCAAGTAGAAAAACAAACCGCATTGATTCCACATGAGACCCTAAGTGCTTAAAGTTTTTGGCATTTATTCAATCATGCATTCGTTAATTGTTCGTTCCCGACATTTAAGTCGCGTTCAATTTGTGCGGTGTTGTTTTTCCGATTCAGGGGGTTGCAAGATCACCTTATCCGGAGGGGCTTCTCAGAGAACATCTATGGAAATAATTTGTTTTGCAAGCCTTGCTACCTTGAAGTTCACGCGCCATAATTCCGGGCGTAAGAGAGGCTCCATTGTTGGTTTATCTCGGAAAAGTTCATTTCCAAGAAGCGCAGATCTTTTGGTGCTGACAGCAACATGAGAGACTGGAATAACTGAAAAGAGTATAGCTTAAAGTTATTGTAGTCTGATTGCTACTGAGTTAGAATAGTGCCACGAATCCACTGTCCAATGTTAATTATGAAATAGTGACATTCTAAATTTAGAAACTAATCGCTTAACAGCTCCACTGAAGATTAATCTACGTGGAAAGATAGAGTTTCAACCCGTTCCAGTTTTAACGTCAAACAAGATAGGCAAGAAAGAGAACTGAAATTTATAATTAGGGTTGAAATGAGAGAATGAAAATTACAGCTAAAATTAAGAGGCATGAATTCATGAGGTAAAATGGTATTAAATCAAAAAAAAAAATTCTTCATACGAAAGAGCGATCAAATTTGTACCTTTGCACAAGACTCACACCTGTCCAACTGCAGCCGAAAAAGTAGCTTTGGACAAAACATCTTGAAGCAATACTCGTTGTTTTGCTTCAAATAGTTTTCCCAAAAGGTTTTTTGGTTGGGCATCAAACAACATGAGGACAGCTCTAGGAGGATTTCTGTTCAAAAACGTCTTAAAAACTTTTGGGTTTTAAAAATTTTAATCAGCGTCAGAAAGACTTGTCCTCCAAAGAAATTAGTTTTCTAATTACCAGCACTTGAATGTAATATTAGTAGCAGATAAGCAGCCACTTAAGCAGCTGATGAGCGCTTATAAGCGCATTACGAGCTAAATAATTCAGTTGGTGTACCGTCTTGGTTTTTCCAGACTTCAAGGAAAACTTTGCAACGTATTACTCTACTAGAGGACAGCAGAAATTAAAAGCTCGGTGATTTATTCCTTTCTTTCAAACGAGAGCTAAATTGCTATCAATTTTTTTTTTAAAAAAAAACAATTTTTTGTGTTTTTCTCCAGCTATATTGAGGTCGTAGCGAATTGAACCGATATTTTTCCCAACAATTGCATTAAATTAGTTACTTATCATGGTAACTTAATAAATTTGTGCAATTATTGAGAATAAATTTATCGCCTGAAATGGTTCAATTGACTATGACTTCAAAATAGCTGTGGAAGAGCTTACAAAATCAGTATAAAAAAAGCTTTGTGAGCAATTCAGTACCCCTTTGACAGAAAGAAATGTTTCACCGAGCTGTTATCCTTTGCTCTCCACTGGCAGATCAAAACGCTGCAACATTTTCCTTGAAGTCTGGAAAAAACCAGGACTGTATCACAACTGCGACAACTCAAACACAGAAACAATGAAAAGAACTATTCAGCTCGTAATGCGCTGATTTGCGCTCATCAGCTGCTTCAATACGGTTCAATAACTTATGAGAGGCCATATTTACAGCAGCTCTTTACGAAGTTAACTTCAAGTGCGGCCGATTAGAAAACTGATTTCTTCGGACAAAGAGTCTTTTTTTTGGGTACATAAAGAAGCTTTTAACAAGCAAAAAAGTTTGATATCTGTCAAGACGCTCTTTGAAAATTTCAAAAAAAAGTTTATCGGACGTTTTTGAACAGAAGTTCTCCTAGAACTACTCCTCATGTTGTTTGGTGCCCAACCAAATATTTTTTTGGCTGCTCTGGTACAGATTGGAACCCTGTACAAAATTACAACCTTGAGCGCTCTTACGTATGAAGTAACTGTTCTTCACTTGACACCAGTTTATCTCCTCTCTCAAAAGGAAGTCATGATTTCATGCCTCCCACTTTTAACTGCAATTTTTCATTCTCTCAATCTTAATCATAAAATGCAGTTGTTGTCTTTCTTGCCTATCTTGTCTTGTTTAAATTCAAAACTGGAATGGGTTGAAACTCTACCTTTTCAAGTAGGTTAGTCCTCAGTTGAGATGTAAAGTTATCAGTTTCAAACAATAAAAAGTAGCTATTACATAATTGACATTAGAAATTGGATTCGTGGCACTATTCTACTTCATTAACAATCAGACTGTAATAATATCAAGAAAACTCTATTCAGTAGTTTTAGTATCACATAGCGATGTCCGCACAAAAAAAACGTGCGCTTCTTAGAATTGAACCCACCCGAGACAAACCAACATTGAAACTTCACTTACGCCTGTATTGATAGCGTATGATCTCAAGCTAGCAATACTTGCAAAAGAAGTTATTTCCATAGAAGTTCTCCGAGAAGCCCTTCCTGACAAGGTGATGCTGTCCCCCCCTGAATGTGGGAAACAAGACCACACAAAGTGAACGCGACTTACGTATCGGGAGCGAACAACAGGAGAATACATGGTTGAATTAATGCTAGAAAATTGAACCTCTTGGAATCCTATGTGCCACCATTGCATTTTCTCTCCTACTTGAGCCTTGAAGCGGAGAGCCGTTGAACAAATTGTTTCCATGGATCTAATTACAAAAAGGACAAAATGACGACAAGGGAACTTTGGAATATATGAATTGGGTATTTATAAAACAGCGTAAACTCATCTTGGATAGGTAAATATTCCTCACTCACAATCAACTCAAAGGCCAAAACCTTTCAAAAACTTTGCGGCTGTTTGTGCAAATTTTCACTAAACTGTTATCCTGAAAGCCCCGAAGAATTCTTGAACGTATAATATTCTTGGACGTATAACAAACATGCTGGGTGGTTAGATTTAACGGGAATTGCTGAAGAAGTCCATTGCCCCTAAAAAGGCGCTAGAGGGGGCAAGAAACAAAGAAGTGAAATCCAACTAAAGATTGATGGCATATCTGCATACACAGTGATTGGCACCGGAACGAATTAGTCATCAACATTCATCGAAGTTGGAACACTCCAAAAGACAACTACCACTCGCCCCAACAAAAAAACTCCTAAAAGATCAACACACTGTCCTAATTGTTGAAACAAACGGTCTCTTAGTCGTAGACGAAATTTCCCTGCACAATGAAAGACGTGAAAGAGGTGCGGTATTAAGAAACTCTCCGTCAAAGTTTGTCAAAAATAAAAAGGATATAATTGAAAACTCAAACCATGAGTAAACAATTTTGACCTTTGGTCCCGCTGATAGCTCCTGACCCGGGTTAGGGCATCGCTCGGAACAAACAAATAAAAGCGAAATGTGCCGGGCCAAACAACAAAATGAGATTTGGTCGTGACGGAAAGGCGCAAAAGAAACCAACTTTGTTCAGACTGAGATATTTTAAATGCAAACCAACTCCATCTGGCGCATACCTGAGTTGCATCACATTGTTACGATGAATAAACGTTTAAAAATCTACTAGCTTTTTGCAAAACAAACTTTGGAACACCTTTTTAAGTATTTTTTGACCTTTGGTAATCCAGCAACACGTATGATCACGATGACAAGTTGTTTGAGTTATACTGCTTATAATAGCAGTTGATATGAAATTATAATAGCTGTTATTACATAATTATTACTGCAATAACAATTCATTGCTTAAAAATTATGTAATTTGAGGAAAATTTTACAAACAAGACATGGAAATTTGATCTATAGCAGAGTCTCAACTTACGCCGATTGAGAAACACTTATAAATTAAATAAGTGAATAAAAAACCACAAGGCACTCTAAGAAACCTAACGGTACAGTACAAAATACATTGCTCGCCAAGACTGTAATCCTCAATTTCACAAATGATGAAACAATTGAACAATACTAAAAAATTCAAATTCATGAAGCTTTAATTGGCAATATTCGATCTAAATCGATCAGCCAATGGGTGTCATACGACAGGGCCAACATCGTCTGCAAGTCAAAATTAGATTTTGTCCCCTCAGCGCCCAGGAAATTCTGAAAAACTGAGCTCTGCTCAAAAAATAATTTGGTTATTGTTAGCAGAACCTGCTCCATAAAAAGTCATCCCTACTTTAAGGCAAACTCCATCTCTTAAACCAGAGAGCAAAGCAAACAACAGTGAAATTGACGATATTCAATGCAATTGTTGACGATAAATAGGCAATTCTGGCCTTAGCAGTTTCACTGTCTTGAATAAAACTCATCAAAGTGACCAAGGAAACAACGAATAATGACCTCCCTTCAATGACAATGAACACCTAAATTTCATTAAAGGCATCTCATTTATGTGACTTTTATCCAAATTTCTTATAAAATTTTGTATTTTTGTCGTTAGAAGGCTTCTAGCTGAGGACTGAAGACCGCTCAAAACCCTATCACAATCCGAAAAATTTATTTGGTAGTTCTTCTTGTTGTAGGGAGTGTACTGTGTTGTCTCCAAAAAAGTTGCTCTCTCGGCTGCTTGAAAACTTCACTCTAGATAATTGAATTAATAATCAAAATATGTAATACCAGCAACAAGTAATGATACAGCCAGAGACAGTTAATTGAATAAATTCAACGATCATAAGAAGTTTTTCTATCAAAACTAATTAATGGTCCACACTGAATCAGACCAATTCAATCACTCTCCACAAGTATATTGAAATCTGTCCCTTTACTTCCTTTCCCAGATAACTAAAATAAGTCCTGCCTCCCAGTAGCTATGTTGCTGACCAGAAATTTAGAGTCTTCGCAACCAACCATTTGAATAACTTCGAAGCTGCGAAACTATGTTCTTTCGGAAAGTACTCACTAAACAATTACAATTTTCTCACTCTGAGAACCAACTGCTCCACTTGAGTTTTCTCTCTCTTTCTCTATTTTGAATGACGACCCGCTGTTCTTCAGCGTTGTAAGTCTCTCTCTATGACTCGCTCTCTCGCATCCAATGGTTTTTCTTGTGCTTAAGGGTGCTCAACGTTATCAGATTAGAACAATCTTTTAGAACACTCTTTTAAAGCTATTGCACAAATTGATTTTCTATTGTTTAAAAATGCTGGAAATTCTAAATTGGAGAGCTATGAGGTCTATCGAGGAATATGAAATTTTGTCCGATATTACAATGTAGTTTCCGAAGTTTCAGTGTAATAGTTTCAATAGCAGCGTTTATAAAGCGCACTTCATTATAGTAAGCATTTTTATCTGTTTTTATGAATTTTAATTTCTTTTAGGTTCGTATTGCAGCCTGAATAATTGTAGAAACCAGACCATAAAACCATCAGGTGCATCACGCAACTGCTACCATAACTGCTACCAACAGTTGGCGGTAGTTCGCTAAGCGGATAGTCTGACGAGTGTGCACTGAGGAAGCCACCTTGGACTCAAAATCTGCTTTCAATTCCTGACAGTCCAATACTCATTAGCTTAGGCAAGAGGCTGAGAGGAAGGAGTTGAGGCAGAGCTTGGAATAGGGCGCTTGAATTGAGGGAGTAAAATTGGCTATTGGAGATTTTATTATTATAGAGGAGGCTCTTGTAGTCATTTCCCAACAACTTCAAGCTGTTGGAAAAGTCTTCAATTAGCAAACTATGGTTGTACTGACTCAAAAACTAACAAAGTAACGAAAGTGAAATCAAGACTAGTAGAGGAGGTTTGACACTATAGTAATGATTTCAATAGGCTCCAATTAAAATCTTTTGCGAACTCCAACCTTCCTTAAACCTTTGATAGTAGGCAGCACACGCGGGTCTAGAATGGATGGGATGCGAGGGAGCTTGCGATGATTGCTACACTGTGTTATCTGGAAGTCGTGAGTAGTGGAAGAGAAAAGTGTGTGTTTTCCCTGCAAAATTAGTGTCTGAAATGACAGTCTCCAAGTAGGAAATTTTTATTAAGGTCAAAACTACTCTAGAGAGAGCACTGACTCAACTCTAGAGACTCAACTCCGCAGAGAGCTACATCCCAAATGGTCTTCGCACCGATGTTCTGATCTTCATGGCTTGGAATTCAATCCACTAGAGGTCTGATGACTAAATACCTAAGGCTCCGGCCAAAGGGGATGTGCACAACCAGGAGTTGGGATTGACATACTAGTATACTTTAAGGTTTTGTTTGTCCTCATTGAACGATATCGGAAAAATGTCTAGGATGATGGCATTTAAAAAATTAAAACGAGATGAGTAGCTAATTAAATGAATATATTTTTTCATACATCGCGCTGTATTTTTTTGATAAAAATAAAAATGGGATATATACATATATATATATATATATATATATATATATATATATATATATATATACATATATATAATGCGCATAATAAAGGCTTAAAAGCTGCATTGCTTGGGTATGAAATGGCATTGAGAAATCTAGCACTAATCTTATGCAGTTTCTGTCTCAAGTTTATGCAACGATTTAAATGTAATATCAGCAAAAAAATTGATCTGAAACAATGAAATTTAACCAACAAATTAGAGAAAAGATTAAATTGGTTTGTTCTCTAAGAATATCATTTGAATAAACTCTTTTTCTTTCATCATAGGCTTGAATCTTGGTTTGTTCAATTTGGATGACCTATGAATTTATGAAACCTTTATTTGAATCTTTGAAAATTAACCAACACAAAATTAGACAACAAATATTTGGATTGTTCTTTAACAATATCATTCGATTTAAATCAATTTTTTTTCACCACAAAATTCGACCACGCTTTTTTGAGTTGGACACCCTCTGATTTGTAATCGTTTTTTTCCCGAAAAAAATTGTTTTTGAATTTTAATAATTGATATGAACTCCATCAGTCTTACATTTTCGAAAAGAAAATAAGGATAATTAAATTCATAAAAAGTAAAAAAAAATGACCCACCATATCATCTGACAAAATTCATTAGTTTTTTTCGTACTGAATATAAAACCACGCTTTGGCTTGAATTTGACATTTTCCAATTCAACAATTGTTTTTTCCCCGGAAATTTTTTTTATGTCGAAAAAATGTGATGGGTTAAATCGCTTTTGTTTCGAAATTTACACAATTTCAATATTATTTTTACATTTTCAGGCTTCTTTCTTAAAAAATGATTTTTGAAAATGAAAAAGCGCGACGTGATTGCAGTGTACTTAAGTGACTATACTTGGGCCACTAACATTTCAACAAAATTTGTATGTCCTTACGAATTGTCCGTTTACATTTAATTGTTCAAATAATGGCCTAATGTGCTTCACCAACTATTTTTCCTTTTTTGTTGGAGTTTTGTTGATATGTTTATTTGTCTATTTCGACTCATTCAGCTGTCTTCAAATCTTTTAATCGTCTGGTCAATTTATTTTCAACCTGGTGCATAAAAATTTAATAGGTTCGGAGTACGAATTCCGAACTGATGTCTTGAGGTTTCGAGAATCAATTGTCTCAGAATCCAATGTATTATAATTTCATGGGAGGAATTACAAGGATTCGCAATTGACTCCAACCGGTAAATATTTCCAGCTTCTACCACGGATTTAAAAAGACCATCCCGGAGTAAATCAGCGCTGAATAAGACTAGAGACAATCTGATGGTCAGTACTCTGTTCATGTCACAATTTACTGGTGAAGTCTTGTTTTCTAAGTAAAAAATTACTGTATGAAAAATTATTTGTTTGTTTTATTCGAGATTCGAACTCCCGCTCGTGATCTTGTAACATTTAATCTCTGTAGCAAGTCCTAACCACTAAGATTACTGGGTTTTGGGTAAATTACATACAAAATACCTTAAATATAAAAGGCATGTATGCTACTATAGTGTTTAGCAGTTTTAAGCTACAAAAGTATGACAGTATTATGCTCATATTTAACTTTTGGGTACGAGTCATCTTTAGACTATACAAGAAAGATTTAGCAGGGGCAAACTCTATGACCTCAATATAACCATAATGAAGAAAGCGCATAAAGATATTCTGGTGATGCATTGTTTCAGAATTGAATTAATTTTTCACTCTTGAAATGTGCTGCTTTAGCGTTGAAATGCTCTGAGACCCAAGTCCACCAGAATGTTATCTGAAATCCCATTAGTAACAAAGCTTGGCGTATTTTTTTTGGAAATTAGTCATCTGGAAACGGACCGCTGCTGGTAAATTTCAGAAAGATTTCCAGAAAGGAGAAAATGCGCGCTTCCATGATATGAGTTGAAGTTAATTAAATACCTATTTATCAGCTAATAATCTGGTTTTTGGTATTTGAAAACTTGGAAACCACTATCTGGATTTCCCATTGAAGTCTTGTAGTTCTATGAGACATTTTTGTTTTTAGGTGACGGCTAAAAGGTTTTTGCTTGTTGTCTTGACTGATTACGACCGTTTTACTTTTAGTTGACACCCCAACGGTTATATGTCAATTCAGACGGATGCACATGCGATCTTTTCTCTTGGATAGTTTTTCAAAAACTGAGACATTTGCAATTATTGAGTAGAAGAAGTACCGATTGATAACAAAAATGTTTATTTCAAGTTTTCATACAGTTCTGGCTTTATATTGCTCATTTATAGATTGAATTGAACTGTACTGCATTTAATCAGTAGCTAAACTTGCCAAGGCAATTGTCAGTCACACTTTTAGTAAGAATAAGGTAAATGTTAATAGACCCTCTCGCCCTCTATCAAATCTAAGGGTATCAATTTTGCGCGCTCTTATCTCAGAATCCAGACGATTGGGTAGGCACAAATAAACTTCATTCATGAAAATTTTGACAATATCATATGGAATTATTTCCGGGAACAAAATTCAGTTTTGTATGGGTACAAAAATGAGCCTATTTTTGTGTTTTGAACTGTTTGTGATATTAATTGAAATTATTTTCTGTAACGGTTAAATGTAGGCAATGAGATTCCAAAGTCATCGAGGTTAAGATCAACCCTGCGAACACTTCTATAGGTAATTACAAAACTGCAAATCGTCTGCTCAATCCACAGTTCGATTAAGTCTTCCTATATTTCTATCTAATTGACAATATCCTAGCCATTAGATAATTAAATGGTAGCAAATGGAACTAGTGAAACTAATCCATTTGTTTAATTGGCGCTAAAAACTTGTGATTAATTATAACTATTCAGGAGAATAGTTGAGTCCAAGGGGGAAGTGTAGAAATTGAAACTTAAGAAATACAGGAAAACGAAATTTAAAGAAATTTGAACTAACCTTTAAATTTTCTCGATGAACCGTATAAACCGAAACCCAAATTAGACCAAAGAGAAAAATACTTATTTGTACAGATCAAGATCAGAGTTATGATTTGATTCTTTCAACCTAAGTTGGTACCAAATGTGAAACAAAGATATTATTCGGACCTTTTAATCTTAGTAAACGAAATACCTTGAAGGTATAGTAAAATTATTATTTGAAGATTTAGGCATGAACAAATGACCTGGAACGCATTTTTCGGACCATACATAATAAGTTCGGATATACAAAACCCCTAGAAATCAGGACACATTTAGGGCCCGTAACGGTTATTTTCTCAAACGATTAGGCTAAATTAAGACCGCAGGACTCAATTATCCCAAGTTCTGAAAAGATAAGGTAGTATAAATACGGCTAATTTTTTAGCCTTTTTCTTAACCCAATTTCCTGATTCTAAATTCACTTGCTTGTTATACAACCTTCGTTATTCTCAGCGGTAATAGTCTTTCCTTAGTTCGATTTTTCTATCTTCTTCGGATTATTCGACAGGGTCGGTGTAGACTCAGAGATCGAATAGAGAAAAAGAAAATAGTTACGACTCTTGTTGTAGAGTACACTTAGTTTGATTATCTTTGACTTAGTTAGGAGTAAGGTCTGTGGTAACTTTGCAATCTTTAATTTATAAGTTTAATAATTTCTTAAGTTAGAGTTTGGCTTTAATTGGAAACATAGCTATAGGAACATATGTGGTTTTACAGAGATCAATGACTATTAGGTTAAGTTACGATCTCCCAGGACTTGGACATTAAGAGGGTGACTGCAGACACCTTCAAGACGAGAGTTTCCAAGAGTATCAATCGCCGCGCTCCTTTGGAGACTGAACAAGTGAAGCCACTCTGAGGGTAGGGTTGCCTGCTCGTGGACGACTTGGCGAGTAAGACTAACCCATGTAGTATGGATGGGCGAACCAAGTAGACACTTAACACGTTCTGCAATAATCCTGAAGTACCTGATGGGCAATAGATCTTGCGTTCTTTTTTCAAGAGGTTGATAGTCGTCTGGTTGGGTTGTGGAGTGAACTACGACGAACTTCGCTTTATCTTCAATTTTAGTAGTCCTTAGGGTCACAGATTGATCTCTTAGTATAAATTAGTTGCATTGAGAACTTGGTATACTTCTCAATCACAGTACCACCATTTTTATAACTTTTTTCCTTTTTCCATACACTTAGCTCATAATTGAGGCTAGAGAACTCTGAATCCAACTTTATCATTTCTATTTTAAAATAGTGCTGCATCCAATCTGAATCTTAGGAGTAATAGAAGGGCCTGGTATAACACTCTCTGTAATATAGGATAATAGGTTCGCGAAGTTACCACTGCTCTAGTTCTCTTTTTTTGAATATTCAAGTATCTACAAATTGTTGGGATTTGATTAGGGAATCTCCCCACCCCATTTTTTCAAATTCTACACTTATGGAGTGGAAATTAGTGACAATGTGTCACGATTCTTCATACAATCCGACAAAAAACATTCATCGTGAAATCCAGTGGCGGAATTTGAGTCAAAATTAAACTAAATTTGTTTAATGTAACTTGTTTCCATAGAGGCTTATAACTTTAATTATAAATATGGGTCGTTAAAAATAGTGACAATATAGAATAAATCTACTCGAGGAATACGACTATGGTCACGTAATGCCATTTCGTGTGCAGTTTTGAGTGGCTGGCTATAAAGGCTATAATTTTTGCCTCATGAGAGAGAGCGTGACGCATGAAAACAGGAAGTTCCAAAAATTTATTAATTGTTGTGTTTTGCCAAAAATTTTTAGATAATTTTGTTCATGTTTTATTTTTGAAATGGCAAAATGTTTTCGTTATTTATTGGAGATGTCAAGCCATGCTTGCACGTATAAAGGTCGACCAATATGCATGCATGTATGGATTGATATCTTCGAAAACTGACACCGACGCTTCTTGTATGTAAAATCAACCGATACTTCGATTTTGGGGACGATTTCTTATTTTCAATATGAACAAAAATCTCAGCTCAGTTCAGACCGGTATATCAATTTAGAGCACTTTCACAGTTGAGTTGAAATCGAATACCGAGTAGTCCAACCATAATTTAATCATTCAGACAAGCGTGTTGGCAGAAGTACCACTCAGAACAATAGGGGGCATGGTTATGGCAGGTGACTTATCTAATTGGCGTATCTCATTTCTTTATTCACATGATCAACAAAAAACACCATCAAGTTTGTCTTCGAGCTAAAAACTTACTAATGACACGGCCTCGTGCAAATGGTTACAAATTCGCTCGTGGCTATGTATAAGTATTGAAAATATTATTACATCTCAACAACTATGAAGTAAAAAATCTGTGAACAGATGTTTAGAACAACATATTTGAATAATTTTGAGGTCGTTCAGGCAAGCCGAAATCTAATTGAGCCGAAATTGCTTTTGAAGACTCATAAATGGAAAAACTGAATGACGGAAACATTTTGATAGCCATTTAAAATTTTTGTAAAAAATTGCTCCTTGATTTAAACATTATTATATTTATAAAGCGATATCAGAAATTAACCGCAATTCAAAATCTTGGACAAAAAACTTTCAAGAGAACTGATTTTTTTGAGATGTAATAGAATCAACAAACGTTAGTTTCCTCACCTATAAATTGTCAATACCCCTAGTCTATCCTAGTCTATAAACGGCGGCTATCTTGCAAAATCAGTTCTCGCACTCTCTTGTAAGATCTTGCAAGAACCTTGCAAGATAGTCGTCGGCTGTGCAAGAATCTTGGAGGATAAGCGTCAGAGCTCGTCTAGGGACGAACCAGACAAATAAGATGTAGAAAACAGGCAGAAAACTAGAAGCATATAAGATAACAGAAAATCGAGAGGTTGAAAATTGCAAAGCCAATGGATAACAATCATTCTAAAATTTGATAAAAAACACATGCACACAAATACTCGATGATGACTAATCAATAACAGGTTATAAAAATTGTTATTTTTTTTTGCTAAATGCCCGTGAAATGCTATAGCACATTGTGCTCGTGTTCCTTTTTTGTTTTTTTTTGGGCACATCATGTCTGTTTTATCGACAGTTTTCGATTTTACAAAATTTTGTATATGTCAAAGTAGGCCTCATTGGAAATGAACTCTCCTTGACAAGGAAACCACTTTGCCACGGAGCCCTCTTTGCCAAGGAACCCTTTTTGCCAATGAACACTCTTTGCCAAGGCTCGTTACCAAGGAAACGGAAAAATGGAGATATCAGAACTTCAAGAATTGAAAAAAAACAAGAAAAATTTTGAAAAAACGAAGTTGTCAGAACTGGTATCTGACGCTTCAGATGAAAAAGGTGTTTTTTTTTCGGTTTCCTTTTGTTGATGCAAAAATATGTGTAAAATCGAATATTGCGACGTTTGCGATATTTTTTTTAAATGTAGTGGTCTCAAAAATAAGTGGCATTGGGAGAAAATTGATTTTAAAAGTAAAGA
This sequence comes from Convolutriloba macropyga, assembly GCF_964194025.1. Taxonomy (NCBI): domain Eukaryota; kingdom Metazoa; phylum Xenacoelomorpha; order Acoela; family Convolutidae; genus Convolutriloba; species Convolutriloba macropyga. Next base: position 68,863,782 of record NC_134468.1, read on the forward strand.
AGGCTGTCTTGTAATAATTTGTAATAAGGCTATTATGTAAGAATCTTACAAGAAGTTTATATTGTTAGCTTTTTAAAGAAATTTTTATCTTGTAAGATTTTGCATGAAAAAGTATATATTGTGAAATTCTGGCAACAAACAGTTTATCATGCAAAATTTTGTAAGATTCTGGCATAGTGTCGAATCATCTTAGAAGATTCTGCCAGAATCTTACAAAATCTTGCAAGATAAACTTTTTCTACGGTATTAGCAAAAAATTCTCAATTAACAGAAGTCTGGTGTTAAGATCTTGGAAGAAAAAAATACAGCTGAGAAATTGACCCTGTCAGAATTGAACTGATCAAAAATATATTCATAGAGGCCTCAGAAAGAAAAGAACAAAATATTTTGCCTCAAAGGACTTTTTCAAATAATACAAATCACCAACTTAAATTGAGTTTGAAATATCGAAAAAATTTTCAAATAATTTTGCTAATGGCGACAGGGGACTTAGGTTAACAGTATACAGTATTGATCAACGTAATCAATAGTTTTATATTGTGTTGGATATTAATTAATAATGTCGAGAGCAAAACATGAAAAATCGATCAATTGAAGAAAAAACTTTTTAGACAGCTTGTGCTGTATATGCGTAGGTCGGTTACATGACAATTTACCCAATACCATTATACCCCATGCCAAAATACCCAATGCCATTATACCCAATGCCAAAATACCCAATGCCATTATACCCAATTCACATTGATACTTTCGTTCCATAATCCGAGTACTAATTAGCAGAAAATAGCTATTAAACGTATGATTTAACAAGCGGATAATTTAATCCCATGTTCGGTTGTGATAGTTTCATATCAAGTCCCACGGGCAGCTGAGGCATGGCCATGGCCATTAAGCCTAACAATTTTAAACATTTTTTCGGTTGTGATAGTTTCATTTCAAGTCCCACGGGCCGCTGAGGTATGGCCATGGCCATTAGGTATGTTAAAACATACGGGTAATAGCGACTGCTAATTTGTTGTCGGATTATTGAACGAAAATATCAAGGTACATTGGGTATAATGGCATTGGCTATATTGACATTTGGTATTTTTGCATTGGGTATAATGGCATTGGGTAATTTGTCCTGACACCACGTAGGTCATATCATTATTTGAGGTAAGCTGAATTTTCAGTTCTATGCACAGCGCAAAAACCATTTACAATAGACGTGATATTAGTGAGTCGAGTTTTCTTGAGTTTCTTTTTTGAATGTCAAATCTGTGAGAAAATTTTTCCAACCAAAAACTGACGTTAATCAAAACATTTTCTGAAGCCGACATGTTGGCTTCAAGCAGGACCCACGTAAAAAATTCAATTGTCTAGTAATCGAAAAAAGTTTAATGTCTTGATCAGCAGACCTTTGGCAACCAAAAACTTTGACTCATAGAATTATTACTAGATGCGAGGTTGTTTTTGTTGCTTTCCCAACCTTATTTGACAATTTTCAAGACGCGCAGAGTGGTCTTGGCCCAGACTTCAGCCAGAACAAAAAAATTGACATAATCAGAAATGTGATACTGGACGGCTCCAAGTCACGTACTTGTAATTTGACTAATTCACTACTGTTTAATACTTGACGTTCAGCAATGGCATAGCAATCACAACGTATATGCTGCTCAGTATGCAATTATTCTGCTACTATATTTTGTGGGATGAATCCGCATTGTCAGCCTTTGTATTGATTAGTCATGATGGGCTGACAAAAGGATCTCAAAAAACTTGGTTGACCAAGTGCTCATTTAGTCACCGCAAAGTCTTAGCAAGTCATAGTGACCTAGCTGAAAAGAGCATACGAGTGAAGACTAGACTTGATTTTTTTAAATCCTTTTCGGCGTCGTAAATACATATCAAAATGTAACACTTTTCAAAAGGGGCTCAAATTTATTCCAATGTTAAACTGACTCCTAATTTGACTGATTGTTTGAGAAATCTTTGACTCACAATACCGAGAACGTCCTCGATGTAAGAATGTTTCTCTTATTTTAATAAACACAACCAAGTTTGAACAGTTCAAGTAATTATCCTATTTTACGCTCAATTTGGACCAATAAATTTAGTTCTGAAAAGTTCTGATGAAAATTATTCTTAGATAACTTGGCAACTATTAAAAACTGAACGCTGATGAGAACTAAGTTCGGTCTGTTTTAAACTCATTGGCGTGGAAATTATTGCCAACACGCGTTCATAATTTTATAACTGCTTGACAAAATGTTTTTAATTAATGTGAAGCAACAGCGAAAAATAAAGCAAACAAACGCTTCATTTATTAAAAGGCCGTTGTGGCATTTGTTTGATAATTTGAGATACTGATGCGAATAGGTGTGGTAATATAGATTAGATTACATATCAATTTCAAGTGGCTGTTTATAAGAGTGGCCATATTTGCTTCAATCTGTGCAGCCATCCTCAAGCTCAAACGGTGAGTTGACATCAATGGAATAAAAATTTGTTTTTGAAGGACAAGGATCTGGATTTGAGGCAACTTTAGTCGATTAAGCGACAATTAAGCGACAATTATGGGATGATTTATAACAGGAAAGGGATTAAAAATTTCCTTGAAATGTTTGCAACTACTGCAAGTAAAGTTGTCAACAGACGATTTAAGTGTGACTGATTAAGAAAAAGGCAACAAGCGATGGTGAGAAGGCACGTAACAAGGTGGATCTATATCAAGGCACTGCAAACAATGCAGAACTGACGTTTGTAACTGATAGATACAAACTTTCAACAGATTATCGAGTTTTCATCAAAAAGCGTTTAAACTTCATTTCTGTATCATCATTTCCATAATAGCATTGTCCTTGTGCACTCATGTTTAATTACTAGTTTTAATTTATGGAACACTCTTACCCAGACATGATTCTATGTGCATCGCAGCGCTGAATCATGATTTTCCAATTCTGCCATTTAACCTTGTCTACTAAATTGATCATATGTCATCTCGGACCGAACTCCAAGTCTATATCAGTGCTAGGCAAGTCCATATCAAAGTCTTATTACGTTGCCCAGTACTGGGCAAGTCTAAATACGACTTTTCATGAATGATAATAATTTGTTTTTTTTTTGGAAAAAAACCAATGATAATCGGCTGTGAGTTTGTAATTATTAAATTACTTTATTCTAATTCATACTAAGTTTGTCTACCCCAGAAGGCTTGGACTTCCTTCTCTGATTAACATAATTCTCGCTTTCAAACAAAAGCTGCTAAATATGAGTCAGTTGAAATGAATGGAACAAGATCCGTAGAGACAGAAAATTAAAACAACCTGTATGTCAATTGTTTTCTGTTCTCATTCAATCCCAATCCATTTCAAACCAACCATTATGCGGACGAATTTTGAAAATTATTAAAAATTACTCCACAAGGGGAAAGAAACCACGTTCATTAGAACATCAGGCACCTCAAATGAAATATCACGAGGTGCAAAATCAACTGGCTCAAATCAACAATTGGTGCCAAATACATCAGGCTCAAATCAATAATTCAGGGTTCATATGAGCAAGTTCTAGGATTTTTTGAACAAACAGACTTTTGTAAATATTTTTTAAGGGTATTTGGGGCAGAAATAACTCGCTACTTAGACTAAGACGTTTGAAAGAGGGCACACTACAAGTGTCTACCTGTAACAAATTTTTGAGTAAATGTACTCACTTTTATAACCGAATTTCACTTTTCCTATCTTAATACATTGCATTGTACGTGTGAACATTGTACTTGCTCACTTTGCGGAGAAAAAAAGTGGTGCCATATATGGCAATTTCAGTGACTGGAAGTGGAAAGTGGAAATTACTTTCCGCTGCAAAATACTTTTTGCGGAGAAGCATTCCGCAAAACCGCTGCAACTTGATTTCACTTAATTGCAGCATAGCCCTCATTTTCGCAATCAATGTTGACAAAAGTGTCCCAAAAGAAATTAATTGATTTTTTTATGGTGAAGGCTTTCAAACAAAAAAATTTTGTTTCATTGATTCTTTTTTTTCTAGAAAAGCATATATCTAAAGTAAAATTTGTTGGAGTATGTTGTGCTAATTTTCTAGAACTTTAGTATAAAAAGTTGTCATTTCTCAATGAATTTCATCAATAATTATTTTCCATGAAAAAGTTTGAATCGGTCTTTTTGATGGATCAGGTCAATTTTAAGTGTTTTTCGATTATCTCGTTGTTGTCACTTTGTAAGCAAAATAGTTTGATCGTCCGAATATTTAAAGTTCCTCAACCACGAATACAATTTCGAAAGGTGGACGAATTGACCTCCAGTTAGCCTTAAGACAAAAATTGAATACCTAAGTTTAGCTTTTGCATTGATTGGTTGGTAAAAAGAACTACGTTCGTAAACGTTGGTAAAAAGAACTACAGCTGTGGCGCTAAAATCTGAGCTATCTGACGCACTACGGAAGTCTCATTTTTTGCTATTGATTGACGCTGTATAAGTCAATTTCTCTGTCAGTAGTCAGCTAGTTTTAGCTGTTGATAAGAACTGTTGTAATGATCACCTCAAATTCTACCATTATTTTTGGTAGTATCAATATTGTGATTTTTCGTGCCCGATCTTTCCTTACCCTGCTTCGGACGTATTGCGATTAACACAAAGCAAAACGTCGGTAGGATGAAAATTTCGACCCAAAACGAAAAAAGAAATTATCAGTTCGGATTTTCTTTTCTGTTGTTTGGCATAAGAAAGCTTTGTAATTTTTGTGCGTTTCAAAAACATATCAAGGGTTTTTCACATTATAAAGCCAAACTATATTTTAGATTTTCTGTTAGATTTAAATGCGGCGATGCTACAGAAATTGTATATTCCATTTTTTATTGTATTGAAAACTATTCCGAGGTTCACCCAATTTTTCACCCCAACGAACTAAAGTTGAAGGCACCAACTTAATTTTATGGTGAAGGGTGAGCATTTTTGGGCAAGTCGTCAGGAAATAACGAGCATGAAGTTGAATCGGAAGAAAGATGATCGATGATGTGCGTTTATGCACGACGTTTCAACTCCTCGTATGATAAACAATTAATTAAAATTGAATATTCGAAATCTGTTTAACCTGGAGGAGTATAATGTATACCGATGTCTTTTGAAATAATTCTACTTCGACTATAGTTGCAATAGAATATTTTCATTCTTTTAAGGCACTAGCTGTCCCATAGGTATAAAAAATTTTGCTTTAAAACGGATTTCATGTCTTCCAAATCAGTTAAGTACTTTTCACAATTTCCCGGGTCGAGGGGTCAGCAGCTGTAAGCGGATATTTTTGTAAGAAATCCGCTGAAATTATGTAAGGTTTGTGCTGATTGCGCTGAAAATCGATAAAAAGGTGCTGAATCCGCTGAAAAAAAAATTTAAGCACATTTCAGCGCATCTCTTGCATAAAATCAGCATTTGATTCAGCACCTTTCTTACATAATTTCAGCACTTGTGAAAATTTTAAATTCAACGGATTCAGCGCCTTTCTTACATAATTTCAGCACTTGTGAAAATTTTAAATTCAGCGGATTCAGCGCCTTTCTTACATAATTTCAGCACTTGTGAAAATTTTAAATTCAGCGGATTCAGCGCCTTTCTTACATAATTTCAGCACTTGTGAAAATTTAAAACTCAGCGGATTCAGCGCCTTTCTTACATAAATTTACGTGCAATTTTCTTCCTCGATATTGCTTATAATGCAGTCAGCATGTAGGTTCCTTCAACTTTAGCATTTATGAAGAGCCACTAATCAATCAAAACTCTGCGTGGTTTTTTAAAAATGAAAATTCTTTTTTTTGAAAAACACACCGAGTGAAAAGCGTCACACTTTCATCATATGTAACGGAAAGAAGATAATTATACTTAAGCTACCTGGTTTCATTCAATCAAGTAATTTGGTTTTATACCTCAACTGCAATAACTGCTTTATCTTAAGGTTTGACAGAATTCTTAAGTCTTTTGGCAGATATCCAACTGTCTTTAAGTTAAACTGCCCCAGTGCAATGCTTTTTAGTCTTGCACAGTTACTTCTTCTGAATGTACAGCAGGAAAAACAACTCAAAAATTTTCAATTTGTGCAAGGAAATCGTTGAAAATGCAGAAGATAAGTGCTGATATTGTGTAACATAATTCCTGAAAGTTATGTAAGAAATGCGCTGACAGCCGCTGAAAAATTATTTTTTCAGCAGTTAGATCTTACATAACTATCCGCTTAATGTGCTAAAAAGAGCTGAAATTATGTGAGAAAGTGCTGGAAAATCAGCAGATTAAGCAGATTAATGTGTAAGATTTACCCGCTGAAAAATAGTTTTTACCCGCTGAAAAAAAAGATTTACCCGCTGAAAAATGTTTACCCGCTGAAAAATATTACCTTACATATTCATATATAGCATTCAAATTCTCGGAATATTTTTCTTTTTCTCTTTCTATGCTAAGTAAAAATTTTCTAGAGATACCAGCCTTACTATAAAAAACAGCCTAAAATAACTACAGTATGTTGAGCAGGGGAAGTGGGACAACTTTGTGGAAATCAGCATTAACGGAAAAATGGCAATGTTCCAGTTTCATGCATCAGAAAACTTCACGAGACCAGTTACAACAGATAGGTCATTAGAATTCCCTGATCAAAGCAAACCCGGTTCGAGACCGAATGGTTAACTTGTAAGAATTTGCAAGTTTTTTGAAAAATATGGGTAACTTTTAAGAATTTGCAAGATTCTTACAAAGGATAAGTAAGAACTTGCAAGTCAAATGGTTAATTGTAAGAATTTGCAAGTCCAATGGCTAAATTTTAAGTTTCCTGCAAGTGTGATCCGGTTGAGCTCGATTCTAATTGATTAATTCAATTTAACACTGAGTCATTTAACGTAGAAGGCGCGTGAGAGTTAGTTGCTCAGTTTGGATAACATTTTACAATGCAACCTAAGTTGATAAAATGTTTACTTCTCATTTTTATCAACTCAAGAGGTCCTTTTGAAATTCAATTATTGAACAAATCTCAATTGGCTTCTTCACGACTTCTTTTCCTAAAGTACTCCTAAAAATTCATACCCTTTATGACTTTGATTGAAATTTCAGTTTCATATGTCAGCATTTTTTAAAACAATTTCGTGAACCTTCATTTTTTTATTTTTTTTCAAAAATTTCATGTCACTCTTTTCCAGGTTCTTTTTTTGAAGCATCTGTTTACAATAGTAACTTACTACGTTTTATTGTATTTGTGATATGATATAGGCAGCAAAGTTATCTGGTTACAACTTATACTCAAAGAACTTTTGTAAGAAACTAGTAAGTCAAATGTTTAACTTGTAAGAACACTGCGAGTTGAATTGTTAACTTTCAAGACCCTTTTATTTCAAATGGTTAACTTGTAAGAGCCTTGTAAGTCTAATGGTTAACTTGAATGAACTTGCAAGTTTTTGGAAGAAAAACTTGCAAGGCCATGTATCGCCTTGTGAGTTTCCGCCAGAAACTTGCAAGTTCTTATAGGTGAACCGTTCGACCTCGACCCGGAAAATTACCTGTAAAATAAAACAGAAGTTGCAATATCATCATAGCAAATGATCGTTTTCTATAACTTTTTTTGGAAGAATACATTGAGGACTACTTGACAAAAACGAATCATAAAATCATTTAACAACTTCAAGTTGACACATTTTTTTATTTCGGGTTAGCTTAAACTTGACGTTGATGTTCGAAAGATGGGAGTATATTGAAAGAATTTCGATGTCTTTTTCTTGTAGAATCTGACGTCGGAAAAACAACTGCCAACTGTGGTATGGAAAATATATCGAATGTGAAATTTCAATTTTCATGTTGAATAGATATCGATATTGCGGAGCTGCAAATATTTTTCTCCACTTGCTTCTTCTGAAATCGTTTTTCCAAAACGCTTTACTCATGCTGGTCCACTAAATTTTGTGATTAGGTAACCCAACCAAATATAAAAAAGAGCAGCTAAATTTTTTTGTAATTGTACAGGATTTCTTCATTTTAGTTTCAAAATATTTGTTTCTCAGATAACACAGAGTAAAACATCAACAACTAAAAATAAATTAGAACTGTTATCAAAAACAGGTATACCGCATTTCGCCACAATTCTTACCAATTTCACCGCATCGACTTTTGTGATAAATTAATGTAAGAAATGCGGTGAAAGTGGTGAATGCGGTGAAAAAAATAATTCACCACATTTCACCGCATTTCTTACAAAAATTCACCTCGAAGCTTACAACAATACTAAAAAAAAATTCGACCCATTGGTTTTTCAACGTTTACTGAATCTGATTTAAATTTACAAGAAAAATCAGAGAATAACGTGACAGGTGGCGCAGTGGACTAAGAAGTTGAAGATATGCAGCAGGTAACAGGTTGGAATCCGTTTAAGGAAGCTCTTTTTTGTAAGAATACTGAGAACGCGGTGAAAATAAATAATTCACCGCGATTCATCGCATTCACCGCAAAAAGATGTAGAAATACGCGGAGAAAATTTTTTCGCCGCATTTCTTACTAAAATTCACAGCCAAACCTCGATCCGGGATATTTTGCTTTAACAGAATATCACAGTTTTAAATCATCTCAAGAACCAGTGTTTTGTCACTGACTTTGTTTCTGAAAAACTTCCTCTATGCTTTTATCGGATCTAAACGCCTCTTGACGTCCATTGAAGTTGAAAGAGCAAATGAAAAGAAATTTCAAAAGGCAGATTTTCTTTCAGTGCCGGCGACTTTCCAAACTGCAGAGTAGTTCTGGTTAAAATATATATTTATGAAATTAGAAAATAGTGCATTAAACCAAACGGTTTTGCACTTGGGACCCTGATTATGCAAACCATTTAATTGCCAACAATGTCTTGAAAATAATATAGCAAGACAACTTAATACAATTTATTTTTCTCGAAATACAGGTGAAATACAATGGAAACAAAAAAATGTGTCAGCACCTAATTTCAATTCAAAACTTTTAGACCAGCAAAATGTATGCTTATTTAGTCTGTCTAATTGAATTACCTCTGCGTTTTTGAAAGGTAGGCAGTTGACTAAGATGAATATATTTCGTTACATTAAAACCCAATAATCCTCAAGATTTCAAAAATCTTTACAACAACTGTTTTAATTTTTCAAAGGCTTTTTTATGGGGCCAGATTTGTATTTCTCCAAAAATATCCATCAAGAGTAGTTCATCAAGAAAAGTTGTATTAGAACAGAAATAGATAAGAAATGAGATCAGAAGCTTCAAGATTTCCATCGATTATCTCAAGGTTTAGGAAACCAATGTTCTTTTGTCAATCAATCAGCGAACTGTCGCCTGTCATTCCTCCTTACTCAAGACAGAAACTTGCAAGAGGATTCAACTCTACTGTGAAGAGGTAGAAAAATATAGAAACGCCAATATTAAAATAGCTTTGGCTTATACTAGAAGCCATTTTCGGTTATAAAGTGTTGCCTTGATGGAATATTATAATTTACATTAGAATTTCATTATATTTTATATCATAAATTGATGTAAAAACTATTACTATTTTTTAGTAAAACGCTTTCATTGACATTGATTCATACATTCATCAAGTGTACACAAGCATTTTTATGCGAATTGTACTTTTTCATAATTTTCAGAACCTCCTTTTCAGAAACCCGACAAAGCTGTTCATATCTGATGAGACACCAACATGTTTGTTTACGAGCAGAAAGCTTTCTCATCAAGCAGACAGCCCAAAAGTTAGTATAACCGGTATTTACTATAATTCAATATATCTGATATTAATCTCGATAAAAATATGGATTTTACTCCAATTCCGTCAAAGTTTTTAAGGTTTTTCTTCCAGTATTTTTTTTTCATTAACTCAGTGATAAAATAAACAGAATATAACGATTTTGACTTTCGGTAGACTTGAGTTAAGCCAAAACATTAACGAAGTCCCCAGTTTTAGTTATGAAAAAACCATTCTCGACAGAAAATGCCCATGAAAAGACTCGGCCCATAGAAAGACTTCAGTCAATAAATACCCTCCCCACAAGAGTCTTTTCAAAAGACTCGGGTATAAACCTGGGTAACTTCATTTATATACAATCGATCTTTCCTCACACCCTCATTGAGGAGAACTGAATTCTTAGAGAGGTAAGATCTTATCAAGCTGAGCTTTTCATGTTTCAGACCACCGGCTAGCCCTCATATCGGCTCAGAGCAAATCCAACTCTGGAGAGGGAGCTGAAATAGCTTTTGGCGGCTCAAAAGACCACAAAAAGTCAAAGGGAATAAAAACAGGAAAAATCAAAGCCGCCACCAAACCCGAAAGTTCTGAAAGCTTGACACTTCCCGAGAGCTATAAAATAAAAACCATCAAAAGAAACAATGCGATCGAATCTCAGACACTAGAGGCAATTGGCACTAGAAAAGGGAACAGAGCGAAAGTGCCCCAAAATAAGAAAACCAATTCCGAAAATAAAGCACGCTCCAATAGTTTGAAAGGTGAAGAAAAAGCCGAAATTGAAGCTCATATAGCAATCGAACCGGACAGCCGAGATGAAAAATACGAGAATCTCGGCTGCTTGCATGAATGGTTCTCGCGTGAATGTCCCAGACACTACGACAAGACAGCTGTTTACTTCGAGGGCCAAACTCAGACGTTTAGAGATCTGGACCACAATTCCAAATTGATAGCTGCCTGGCTCCAGATTGAGGCCAAGATCCAACTTGGCGATATGAGTAATTCTTATTTTAATTAGAACCCCAAAGAACCCAAGAAATAATGAACCGTTTTTTGAACCGTGACTTCGGGTGCAAGCGATCCTGGCATTTACATTTTTCAGAAATTTATAGATTTATATATTTCGAGCAGTTATTGAACGGTAAAAATGACCGCTTTTGAGGACTGACCACTAATTCCAGGAAATGTAAAAAAAATCAACCTAGACTGATGCCTCCTAATGAGCATAATTTATAAAAAAAACGTCAGGCTGCATTCTTGCTCTCGCAAAAACTTATTTACTACTGACATTAGTGGTCAGTAAAGAACCTTAAATGGGGCATAATTGACCGATTTGTGCAAGCAAATTTCACGCGCAGTCTTAATACACTAGTTCTGTGGAAAGCACTTTTGTTCGCCAGACTGTCTTGGATTGAATTATTTTAAGGAGATCAAGTCAGTCTTGTCCGCAAACGAGTTTTAATGAACAAACTGAAGGATTAGCATAAGTGTTTTCCAAAGGCAAAAATAATTAGATTTGTAATTTGAGTAATTCGATTTGGCATAACTGAGTAATTCGTTTTGGCATGGTTTGAATAACTGAAGTCCCCGATTCGCGTAATTAGATTCCACACACTGCGTAATTAGATTACACATTATGCATATTCAGATTCTACAAATTCAATATGCGTTTGATGTATGTTGCTGGATGTCCGATGTCAGTAAACTTGCGATCTTTGTCTATCAGAGAAAAATCGGAAGTGAAAAAGAATGTAGCACAAATCTAAGTGGAGACTAAATTACAACTCTGCTTGATAACGAGCTCCACTAAAATACTTAGTCTTAATTTCTTTGTCAATTTTTTCTGAGGGTAGGTGACAGAAACATAGGCATATGTTTTCGCAAATCAACTCTGTTCCCCTTTCCTCCCCCAACTAACATTGGACCCTTTTTCTCATGGACCACGTGCTTTTTCACATAGGAAGCTATAAAACAACAGATTGTAATTGGGCATTAACAGCTAGAAAAAACTTAGTGTTATTTCTGGAAAACGGTTTTGAGGGAAACTTGTGCAAACAATAATTTCAAAAATTTCCTCCTTTCTTTCAAACAAAAGGGGAGCTAATTAGTTTCAAAGAACTTCCTTTCTTTAAAAAAAAGTTTTGCTTAAAGTTTGAATCAGTAGCTAAAATGATAACAATTAATACTAGTGAGAATATCGAAAATTCAATTTCACAATTCCTCCTTCATAGAGTGTTGGAAAGCAAATCGTTCGAATTTAGAAAAGAGATTAGAATATGAAAATGTGATTATTTATAGTTTTAACTCATTTAAAAAAATCTTTTATGTGTTAATTGAAGTTTATTATGTTTTTTAATTTTTAAATCAAGTCTTAGGCAGCCACAATTCGGTCCTAATCTAAAAAGCGCTATATTTGATTTTATCACGAAGGTGTTGAATTAATTGCAGCGAAATCAGAATGAATTGCCCTTGACAACATAAATTATAAAGTAATCTCAATTATGGGACAAGGGACTTTGGCAATTAATCATCGATTAAACATGTAAGTGTGTAATGCTGTAAATTTAGAACAAATTTTTGTAAGTGAAACCTACGGGACTAGAATAGGGAAGATTTGAAGTAAACTATGGCATCTGTTTTGTCCAGTAAGAGGACAACAAAGAAATGTCTGAGCGACCAACAATAATTACCGGTATTGCAAAAGTTGTGAAAAAAATCCAAAGAATTTAATAAAAAACATGGAAGCTTTTGGCTGGACAAAAAAGAGCACAAGCCAGACATGTGGAAACAACTCCCTAAAATTTAGATGAAAATATAAAAAATGATTTATTAATGGTGGATCACTTTGGGGTTAAGGTATTGAAAACAAGAATTTCCTACCCAAAACAGAAAAATCGAGAACAGATAAGGTGGCAGGAAGCAATAATAATTTGCGAAGATTTGCCAAACTGCAGGCTATAGAGGTCTCCGCTTCTATATATTCAAAGGCACAGGGATGACAAAATTTTCTTAGATAAAGAAGAAAATTGAAAATATCTCAAATATGTTAATTAAAATTTTCTGCTTCTCAGTTCTTATGTACGGACTTTAAATATAAATACAATAACGACAAATGTTTGGGCTATCAGAATATTGAAGCAAATGTTCATAAATTTTTAAAATAGCAAATTTTAGCACAAATTCTCAAAAAAATTCTCAAACTTATCAAAATTTGCCAAAATGCGCCAAAACAGCCTTACCGTTGCTGAAATTTCCTTGCTTCAAATGTCTAAGAGAAAGACAGAGGAAGTTCAAGATAATTGAGTAAACATTTTACAAACTTAAGGAAAGGAGGAAAAAAGCAACAACAGCAGCAAATTTTTGGTTGAGAATCTTGAAAACTAACCTTTTCACATTGAATTTATTCCTCCGCAGCAGACTCTGAACGCTTAGGCAAAAATCAAAAGATGAAGGACAAAAAGTTGTGAAGAAATAGACATAATTTGTTTTGAAATCGGCGGCAAATGCGCAGTCGGGATAAACTGACAAAAACTTTAGCTAAAACCAAGTTATCAGAAAGAAATATATATTAGTTGAAACTTCTTTTGAGTAATGGTAGCTTCAGAACCAAAACTGTTGAGCAAAACTTCAAACCAGAATTCAGAGGCAAACTCAGAAGAAATAATATCTAACACCATGGCTCAACGAACTGAAATGACAGTAAATTTTAGGAACGAAGAAATTTTGACAATTTAATTTAAGATTTGCTTATTTGTTTTTTTTTATAGTTTTGTGTAGTCAATTTTGATATTTGATCGCCAAAAATGTAACAAAGAATCAACAACTTTTTAACAACTCATAATATCTTTTGACCATATATTTAATCCTTTGCAGCAATTTCGGCACTTTAAGCACTTAAAAGGCTACAAAAGAAACTACTGCAACGTCAATTTGAGACCCGGTGATTATACAAACTAGGCAGCTGTGAAAAAAATTTCGAAGACATTTGATTGATTACACATTTTTGGACACACAAACATTACAAATGTCATTTTCATAAAATAAATTTTCAGCTTGCGATAAGGCTTTCCATTAAATAGCGCAGTAAGCTTTTGAAAGACTACTAACGCCAATCTAGGGAATCTAATTAAACCTAGTGCTTTCTATGCCTAACTCTTCCATCTGCTTTTGAACATTCAAAGTCTTAGAACAATGTCAATAAATATATAGTGAAGAAAAGCAAAAATCGGAAATTGAGAAGAGCGTCATTACGAGCCAAACTTTTTGGATTGTACCATAAGTTTTTCAAGTAGGCAACAAATAGAGCTTGCAATAAATTGGCGAGCGTTTAGCGCTGCACGACTGAGTTTTTATTGGAATTGGCTTCGATTGATTCTCTAAAGGCATAATAATCAAACTTTCAGCTATTGTTTTAGATAGTAATGTACTTTAAAATCTTTGCGTTAAAGTGGTAGCTATGTAGATGAATCCAACTAGCAAATGTCCACGTGGCTCTTGCTTGCACTAAAAGTGAATTAACTACGCTTTTTACAAATTATCACAATAATGAGCCAATTAATGTCAAATAAACTGCTTCAAAACTATTAGAATTTTGTGTAAAGAAATTCATCGGCATTTTAACCTATAAAATTTCTTTCTGACACAGCGTTTTCCGACTGGAAAGGTAGGGAATAGACACTTTAGGCATGGGACGGTTTGGACATACTTGATTTTGGTCTGGCATCTCAGCTTGGGAGGAAATCTGACATGTTTCCTTGTCTTGACTTATTTGTGAGGGGCCTACACTGCAAACGCTCCTGTTTGTTCCTTGCTGTCTAAACAATAGCAACCTCTGTCTGGTTCCTCAAACTTGCTTGTTTTTCTGAGTTTCACCATTTGTTTTTCAGTCGCTATATTCCTGCCTAAAAGCCTCGTATACCCTTCAGTAGAGTTGGGAATCCTCAAGTCAGGAGGTGCTTTCCTCACATTAGATCCAAACAATCCAGACACCTTTCTCGCCTCAGTGATGGAGGATGCGAAGCCAAAGAGCGTGATCACAAACGAAGGAGTCCTCAAAGGGAGGTTGGAGGTTATATTTGGGACAATTGCCCTGAACATTAATACTTTGATTGTGGATGACGAAGGCGAATGGTGTTCAAGAATAACGAAAGGTAAATTTTCAAATCAATGTAGTCGGAATACTGAAAAGCCTTGCACTATAGTTATAAACAATATCATCTATAAACATAAATAGTTGGATGAAAAGTAGAATGCATTTGTCACAGGCGATAAGGCCAACATAAAGTTAATGACGATTCCCGAACAAAATGTGCGATGTATATCAGCCCCAGTACTGTCCTCTAACGACCAATTGAATTTTCTACGTCACTTATGGTGCATTAAGATAACTGTGAACAAAATAAATGTGAACAAAATGAATGTTCATTATAATCTGGGATCAAAATTACAAGTAACTTTATTTTGTTTACGTTCAGGCAAACCGACTTCATCCTTACTTGACAACTATCAGCCTCCAGAGATGTCCTTGGACAACTTAGCATCCGCAATGTATACAAGTGGTACAACAGGGGAACCAAAATGTGTTCTTTGTTCACACAGAAGCCACGTGTTCGCATTCAACCGACGACACCTTGACTATCATTATTCAGACTATGAGATAGAAGGGGAATTAGGAAAAGAGGCAGAAAGAGAAGGATGTAATTTGTTCTTTGTCTGGGAAATTCTTCGACCACTACTCAAAGGTTATTATGCTCTTCCATTCATTAATCAGACGCGGACTGTTTGTTTCAAAAAAATAGGGATCGTTCAAAGCGTTACTACATTTCTGGCAGGGATTTTTTAAAATCAAAGATAGCGTTTACTGAACTTTCCTAATTTAATACGGGGCATGTTTTTGTAAGTCTCTTGCAAAATATGCATCAGGATCATGCATAGTGAGAAATAAGCCTCATTTGCATGAATCTTCTTAGATGAGCGTCCAATATCAACTTGGTCGTCACAAATGTACTGTAGGAATGGAATGTTAAACTTAAGCTTTTTTCGGAAAAGAAACAAATTAATACTGACCTTGAATTATTCCCAACACAAAAGCGAATTCTAAATTTGAAACTGTACAAAGATAATAATGGTAAAGAAATTTAAACTGATGAGAATGGTTGAATAAGTAAATATTGATTCTGATAAAGATTATATCATGGATTGAACAACAAAATTCTCACCCACGTAATATTGGATTGGAAACCCAAATTAGGGGCCTAAGTTATCAAAGTCATGAATGACCTTCTGAAAACTTTTCCCAAAAAGGTATTTTTCTCACAAAGATTCGGAACATTTGGTAAAAATAGGACTAAACTATCATAACCAAACATAGATTAGCAGTATATATACGGCTCAATTTTAGCCAATTTTTGTAACCAAAATCAGTCTGAAAATAGTTATATTGTCGTGATAATCGAAATTTCGGAGTGAGTTAACAGATCTCTGTCCTGGTACTGAACTTGTAATAAATGTTGAAACTAGTATACCCTGGTAATTATACTTTTCGTTAATTTAACTTAGCAAATTTTCAACTACTTTCTCTTTTTGGACCTTTTCTTATAAATTAGTAGAGTTTAAACTGGTATCTAGTAGATATTTGTTAAACACTTTGATACGTGGCACTCATAGGCATTTGTAACTAGTTGTTTTGAAGGAACGACAGTCTTGTAATAATTAGGACTGGGTAAAACTTAATCGTTTCTTTCGGTTTTCTGTTAATCAAAAGCGTACTTGTACAACTTTAGTAACTTCACAATACATCTCTAAGGATCTGAAATCATACTCAATCTAGCTTCAATTTATTGGATTTAAATTAGTTTGGTGACTAGTAAAGTAGTGATCAACCAATCAATAATTAGGTTAAGTTAGGTTAACGGACTGGAGGACAGCACCGAGTCCAGGACAACATCAAGACGATTGATTTCTCAGAGTATTAATCGGCCAAGCTCCTTCCAGGAGACCGCATAGTGAAGCCACTCTGAGGGAAGGCCTGCCTGCTCGTAGAAGACTTGGCAAGTTAAGTTAACCCATGTAGTATGGAATGGTGAACCAAGTAGACAATTAAAAAGGTCTGCAGTAACCTGAAGTACCTGATGGGCAATGTCTTAACGTTCTATCAAGTTGGTTAATACTCGTCTGGTTGGGTTGTGGAGTGAACACCGACGAGCTCTTCACGTCATCTACTATTTATTTTAAGTATATTGGTTGATCGATTAATTAGAAACTGAATTGAGGACCTGGTATAATTCTCAATCTTAGAGTCACCAATTTATTTTATTTTGTAAAGCATTTCTTAGAAGCTAAAATATCATATAACATAGAAAGGCATTACCAACATATTTTAATAACATTATTATTAGCAATTGACTACAGTTCTATAGCGCCTGAAAATACTTTCTTTAGGACTTGAACGAAGGGCCTGGTATAACCCTTCAGTCTAGTTAAGAGTAGTAGGTTTTGTGAAGTTACTATCCAGTCCAGTAGTTTTCTCTAAGATAGATTCTAGGAACAATTGTGGAATTGTGAATAGGGTAAAACCTTCACCCTAAATATTCAGATTCTATATTGGCGACCACAGAGGGATTCTTCTGATTAGAAGGCGGTTTTGCATTTTACAAAAAAAAATTCAGAATTGAAATTTGAGAGAACCGATGAATTAGATCTTTGGAATACGTTCCAAAGGTAAAACTCATTTATATTTTTTTTGTTTCATTTGGTTTTGCATCGAAAATTACTTCAATTACCAAAAATGAACAACGCACCAAACAGCCAGCAATAGCAACAACAGAACCAGGCGAACAATCAGCAGCAAATAGTCGTAGCACCACCCCTTCTCACACCCCTCCGATACCCCAGCCGCGACTTCAAGAGTTTCGAAAGATGGGTTCGACACTTCGAATCCATGTCAAACGCCAATAATTGGGATGACCAGAGACAACGCGAGGTCCTGCCCACGTTTTTGAACAGTTATGCGTTAGACGAGTATTACAATCTCCCCAATCATTACTTTCAACAAGTGCAAGGACAACCAGCCCCGACCATAGCGAGAGTTCTGAACGCTCTTAACAACAGAATCGGCGACTTTCCCAACGCAAGGAGTGCACGCACCGAATTCAAAAATGAATCATGAATCTTCTTAGATGAGCGTCCAATATCAACTTGGTCGTCACAAATGTACCCATTGAGATTTAGCAAAAAGTAATTTAAAGTTTAAGCTTTAGAATTACAAACTTTTAGAAAATGCTCAAAATTAATTGATAAAAAATTTACAATTCTTTTGGAAAGCAGTGGATAAATTATAAATCTTAAAAATCGAACTTCAAAAAAATATAACTTCTTGATGTTCAATTTTTAAATATTTATAAATTATCCACTATTTTCCAAAAGTTTTTAAAAATTTATAATTATCATTTTTTGGACTAGGGTTGTTTATAAGCCAATGAAGTTGTTAGTTTGTTAAATTCTATTCCTGCATGCAAAACGAAACCGATTGCATCAATTCTCATTTGAAGAATGTTCCAAATTGATAATTTTCAGGTCAAAAGTTGTACATAATCCCAGACAAGACATTGTATGACCCGAAGCAGTTTGTTCTCTACCTTATTGAACACAAAATCACCAGGATAACTGTTACACCCTCTCTGTTAGAGACTATTATGAATTCATACGCCTTGCCCGCACTGGAAAACCTATCTCTGCGAGTGGTCATTCTATGTGGTGAGATTGTGACTACAAAACTGTTGAGGAAAACGAAGAAACGTATACCGAATGTAAGTATCATCCGGATCATAGCAACATGGTAAATCAGCAAAGAATCATGAGATTGCAATTCTTTATTTTACTATGCCCTTGTCCAGAAGACTGAACAAAAATGAGGCAAGAAATGTGCCGTATTTTTAGCTTCTCATGTATGTTTAGCTTTCATCGGTATGTTCGGTTTATTTGGTTGCAAACGTATGAAGTCATCGGTATGTTCAGTCTCTTAGATTCGGCATGATTGATCTCTTATATTAGGCATGTTTTGTTTCTTAGACTCGGAATGTTCAGTATAAAATGCAAGGTAGTCGTTGGCATGTTTGGCTTCCTACGTACAGTTTCAAACACCAGAAACCATCAGTATAATCGGTCTGTTAGGTTCGGCTTGTTCGGTCTCTAAGATTCGGTATGTTTGGCTTCTTAGATTTGTTATAATTTGTTTTAAATGTCGATTTTTAATACAAAACTTTAATTTATTTGTTTACACTTAAGTCATGTTAAGATAATAATCTCATTGCAGGAGTTTCGAAGGTACCAATTGGAGACGGTCTCTTCAAAAAAGTGAAAATTGATCACATTTCTTCTTTATCTCAAAAAACTAGAAGAGTAAGTATGTTTTTTTGTTTTTCAAAAACTTGTTGAACTTTGATGGAGATGCAGTTCATTGATACACACCCACTGAGTCGCGATAGGACCATTAGAAATCATGTACATAAACCATGTACATAAATCATGATTTCCTGTGATCTGAAACTAATCATAAAGACGGCTCTTACGCTTAGAAGAGAATCTAAGGAACCAAATTAGAAAAAAACAAACATATTGATCATTACTTTCAATCAAAAAGCGAACAGTCCGAAGATACGGAAGAAAAAATGTTTTTGTCTAAGTAAAGCCATTAAAAATGTTGTTTTGCTCACCTTTGCAAGCAACGATTTCTAAAGTAGAGTGGTCATTTGCTTATTAGGTTAATTTTTGATGTCCTGCTTCGAAGTCAAAAACACAAAGTCAAATTTTCGATTGTCTGAAAAAAGCAATGTCTTTTTTTCAATTCTTGGGTTTTTATGACGAGCAAGACTTGAATTGAAATTAGTCCTTGAGATACAATGTTACAGGGCTGATTTGCTGGTTTAGCTTTGTTATAAGACCGTCCTGTTATGAAATGGGACTTAAGTCCCCTACATTTGTTCGTGCTCAAGTAAATGAGTGTTGACTATTAGAATCCTCAGAAAAGAATAAACTTGTCAAAATGCGAGGAAAACTTCAACTGTGTATTTTTTTAATTCCTTTAGCAATAAAATTGCATATACTGGCTCATTTTCTCCAGCCCAATAAATTTTATTCCAGCTTGTTTAATTTTTTATAATTTTTTTAGCTTCTGTATTAAGACAAGTCAAAATATAAAACAGGTTCGGCAAGTTAATTATTTTTTCCCGCTGAGCTGGAGGACAAAAATGTCAAGAAGATTTGCTGGACAGAATGCATACATAAATCTACTTCTCGTGAAATTATTAGAAAACTAAATAATGTATACAGCTATGTTCAAATGTACACAACAGTTTTTGAAAACATTACAACAATGCATTTCTGGCGCAATTACTGTTGCCTAAGATCGTTTGACAAATAGTGAGCCGAAAAACGACGAAATGAACAAAGAGTGATTTTTTAGCAATTGCGAGTAATTGTGGACAGTAACCGCAGTTTTTTGAAATTCACTAGCATTTGGGTACTTCAGCTTCCCAGAATTCAATATCACGCTAATTAGACGAACAAAAAAACTTTTGTAGGTAGTGTGTCTAACAGTTGTTTCATAACTAGAAAGTTGCACGACAATTTATCAATTCAAAATTTGTTTTCAATCTACATTTGGAGTTCAAAAAATTAAATTCTTCAAGAGGCTAAGATATAACTAAGTTTTGTTTACATCTTTATTTTGTGCAATCGCTATAAAAACTGTTTTGTTAGCTTGTTTACACAAAAGTAACAACAAACTGAACACAGCATAGTTGCGGGCGTGGATTTTTAAAATGTTGACATCCCTAAAACATAACTTGTTTGTTTTGAGCTGTTATCACGACTCGAAGAGCTGTATTTGCTATCTAGAGTTTTTTATGACTCGCAAAACGAAGTATTGATACTCCAGGTTTTTTAAGCTGAAAAAAGTTGACTCATGATTTGATCGTTTGACTTTTGTTTTGGAACATCGATCGCTGTTCTGGAACAATCCGTTCTTTTTCGAGCATTGTAATTTAACAGCAGCTCAGTTACTAATATATGCTAGTTAGGAATTGCTGGCAAATTTCAAAGTCGAAAAGTTTCTTTGAAAAAAATCTTTTCATAACGATCCCTTCTTCTTTTTCCAAGCAAAAGACATCCTCTACTTACCTCACCCAACACACGCCTATATCCCGTTTAACTACCCCCCGCACACAGTTAATTTTCGCCAGAATCACCCTCTCAGCTAGCTACCCTTCCAACTACCTATCCATAACCTACCTAAATGAGCCCCACTTACCTACGCCGCCAAATTTTTACCCCCCCCCCCCCCGCATACCTATCTACCAACCCAAAAAGACAAATTCCTCCACAACCTATGCCCCGAACAAGCTAAGAAAGAACGGTTGAATAGAAGCTAAAATCTGATCACAGCTGATTTATTGGGTGTGTCTTATCAAGTTTTATATATATATATATATATATATATATATATATATATATAGTGATTTTTGGATAATTTACATAATTTAATAAACACATCGACATATTTTATAAACATTTTCTACTACTGGCTTTAATTTTGCTACCAGTACAAAATATATAGTAAAATATTGGTTATAGTAAATTTACTGGTTGGTCAACTTTTGATCACAGAAATTGTCCATAACAATATTATTTGTTTTATTGCAAGCTCATGATTTTGATGAAATCCTCTGTTGTATTATGGCTCGTCCCTAGGTGAAAATTGTGAACTTGTACAGTCTTTCGGAGACCCACGACATCGCAATGGGGAACCTCTCAAATTGGATTGATCTCCAGGAAGAAGAGTTAGATCCAGCAAAAAAGATTTGTCCCGTTGGCACAGTGTTCCCTGAAGTGTCCATTGTCATTCTCGACAATGGACTACAACAGCAGCCAAATGGGGTTGAGGGTCACATATACGTTGGTGGACCTGGACTTACTTTGGGTAATTTAAACTTCTATTCGTCAAAATCAGCTTTCTTGAGTCGAGTCTGAGAGTCAACTTAATTGCACCGGTCCTAATTATGTGACGACTTCTTATTTTCTATGGAAAATTTTTCGCTGTCAACTCATTCTCTACTAAAGAGCATCACTTAATACGCTCATTCAGATTTCACCGCATTTCGGATTTTCGCAAACGTTATTCAGTTTTTATACAGTTATTTTGATCTAAAAAGGGGACGAACCAGCCTTTGTTTCAGTCAACTGCAAAAATGCACAAAATAAGGTAATTCAAAAGACAAAGTTGAAGTTTTAACTATATTACTAGGAGGTTGGTATTGATCAATTTGTACTCACGGCAAATTTGTAACTGCAATACTATTGTAGTTAATCTGACAAGTTTAACCCCAGTCGAAATTATACCAAAAAACAAGAAATGATAGTTTTTGATTGGTATCTTTAGGAAAAACAGTCAAAACCCTTATGTTTTTTTGTTCGCCTTGAACAGTTTTGATCGTTTTTTCGACGTAGGAAATGCTCGTTTTTAGGCGGTATATTAAGGAGAGGACCGTTTTTGATCATTTTTAACTAGTAGGAAATCACCGTTTCTGAGCGTTTTTTTTTACAACAATTATTTTCATCTTCACAAACTTGGTTGCGCCTGAACTTTACTAGGAGTTGGGAAATATTCCTAACTCACGGTGAAGACAATAATGTTTTAGATGGCTCCACAAATACCACATCGCCACAATTTTGTGAAATCACGGAAAAATTTGCCATTTTCTCAAGAAATTATGTTTCATTTCCACTACAATTTATGGCTGCTTGGTGGAATAGGTTAATTGCTCTAGTAGATATGAATATATGACTTTTTTTTCAAAATAAGAATTTTAATTGTTTTTTTTTCTTCAATTATCTGCAATTGGCAGCATGAACAGTTCTATATCCACCAAATGTGACTTTAGATGTGGTTTTGAACGCTATGCAGGAAAATTTGGGGGGTTATTGTGAGGGGAGAGAGTGAAGTGAGGGGGTTTCAACTCTAAGAGCCGCACTTCACGCCATAAATTTATGTCTCCAAAACAGTTTCGTTGAATTGTATTATTAGAAACTAGTAAACAAAAAGGCTTTAAGAGTACTTAATGCCCATTTTTCAGGACAAAAAGTCAAATTAGTCGTTCGAAAGATCGCATAAAACGAAAAGATCACAGGACTTATATAATTGCTACAAACTTCGTCTCAGATCAATTAACCAAAAAATCAGTTAACAAAGGGCCGAACTTGATTGATGCACCTTAACTAGTGTTTTATAATCCCTAGTGGTAAATTTGTACGCGGGTTTTCGCGTGCGTTGATATCAAACGTAAAAACTGTCAAAAACGTTCAAAAACGGTATTTTCCTAAACAAACTATCAGAAACGATTGTCTCCTGAAAACGGTTTTGATTTACCGGTCAAAACGATCGAAAACAATCAAAAACAATCATTCCATAAAATTACCGATCAAAAACGGTCATTTCCCACTCTAATTTGAACGTTTTGATTGGTCTGATCAACAGGGGAAGGAGCAAAATTGAGTTTTCAAAAAGGAAGTTAACGTTGTCGACAGGTTCTGCAATATATTCGATCTTTCTATATATGTAAAGAAATTTTTTTTTGCGGTTTTTAGGTTATTTGGGAAACGATAATCCAACCAATGACAAACTGATTGACAGACCAGCTCAATTGCCTGCTTCTTTTGGACCAAAACTACTTCATACGGGTGATTGGGGATGCATGATGCCAAACAACCAACTGGAAGTGTCAGGAAGGGTAGACTCTATGGTTAGAAAGTGTCTCTTTTATGTGCTCTTTTTGAATAACATACGTTTCAAATTCAAGAATGAAGCAGTAAGAAAAATGATAAAAGTCAAAATGTAAGGATTACTTAAGCCCCATGTACATTCTATTATCCAAAACATGATTTTTTTGTTGTCTTACAGATTATCACTCAGCAGATGCGTTAAATGATGGTGATGTTCTTATTAGACACCTTGTAATAACATTGCAAGCAAGTTGATACACCATAAAAGACCTCAAGAAGGTGAAACCACGTGGAAATCAGATTGCAACCCCAAATATTGCATCAAAATTTAAGATAGCTTTCCTCAAAAAAATTTTGTTTTCTTTGAATCGCTTAAAAAATTATCTCTTAAATTAATCAGCACAAGATTCAACAAAACCAACATAACAGACTAACGACGGGCGAATTGCTCTCAAACGATCGGCGAGCCGTTGGATTCGTCAGTAGCTAGCCACGCGGGGGGGGGTGTTGCACCGGGGGCTAATGGAGGGGCAACAGTGGGGTGGGCGGGGGACAACAAGGGGGGGGGGAGGTGGTCTTCAACCTCTAGGAACCGCCCTTCACAGCATAAGTATGTCTTCAAAACAGTTTCTGTGATTAGAGTACTTGGAGACTAGGGAGCTGAAAGGCTTTAAGAGCACTTAATGCCCGCTGGGTGCTACCTGTTTATCCCATTTTTGGACAAAAAGTCAAATGGGTCAGAAGAAAAATCGGTCATGCGGAAGATCGCATAAAAGAAGAGCGACATGACTAATATGATTGCTACCAACTTCGTTTGAGAGCAATTTAAAAACAAAGCAGCAATGAAAATATTAACCGACGACAAAAACCGTCATCGATTCTCAAAATTTAAAACATTGTGATATCTCTCATTTTAGGGAAAAATAACAAAAATTTAAACCAAGATTAAAACTATAAAAAAACTAAGAACGAACAATGCATTGAATTTTTTTTGAATAAGTGTATTGTGAGCTGCGACAAATAACACTCCTGGTATCAAAGATAATTTAAAAACAATGGGCAATACCTGGTCAATGTCCTGAAAGTTAATTATTGAAAGTTTTACCGTTTTGTGAAGACTACCCAGGTTGAGGTGCCAGACCGAAAATCGATATGTCCAGACCGTCCCAGACGGAAAGTGTCTATGTCCAGACCCTCCCAAACGGAAAGTGCCTATGTCCAGACTTTCGTGCGTTCAATATTTTTCGTGCGTTCATCGTGCGTTCAAAAGTCCTCATGTCCAGACTTTCGTGCGTTCAAAATTGCCTATGTCCAGACTTTCGTGCGTTCCAAACGAAAATTCGTGCGCTCAAAAATTTATAATTTGTGCGTTCATGTCCAGACTATCGTGCGTTAAAAAGGCCTTATGTCCAGACTTTCGTGCGTTCAAAAATGCCTATGTCCAGACTTTCGTGCGTTCAAAATTGCATATGTCCAGACTATCGTGCGTTCAAAATTGCATATGTCCAGACTATCGTGCGTTCTAAATTGCATATGTCCAGACTATCGTGCGTTCAAAATTGCATATGTCCAGACTATTGTGCGTTCATTTTTTTCCAGACCGTGTAATTTTGAACGCACGACGCCACCTTGTGCATTCATTTCGGTCTGAACATATCGACTTTCGGTCTGGGACCTCAACCTGGGTAGTGGCAAAATTTTGCAACCGTTTTTTTTTCATTTTGCTTAGGCAATCTCCTTGTTGAAACAAGTCTGCGAATTCCGCGAATTTCAACATGTAAATAATTAAAACTTTTTTGCCCGAAATTTATTAGTGGTTGCTTGAGACCAAAATCAAAGACTTTAATGAGTACTTGCAAAACTGCTAACTATCTTCCAAAATTCCTCTTTCCGGAAAAAAAATT
The DNA here is from genome assembly GCF_964194025.1 of Convolutriloba macropyga. Taxonomy (NCBI): domain Eukaryota; kingdom Metazoa; phylum Xenacoelomorpha; order Acoela; family Convolutidae; genus Convolutriloba; species Convolutriloba macropyga. The sequence continues at coordinate 68,889,173 of NC_134468.1, forward strand.
AAATTCTTAGCTTTCAAGATCTAAAATTTCAGCTATTTCATGGCGACATTCAGAGCGAAATTCCGAACTTATATTTTGTCATCTTGACCTTTTCTTTGCGTTTGCTCTTACTATTCTAACAGACAAATTTTTTATAAACTGAAACAATAATTTGTTTCAGGTGAAGATTCGTGGCTTCAGCATTGAGTTGAAGGCGGTTGAATCCTGCATCATGAAATTGCCTTCGGTGGAGAGTTGTGTTGCAATGGCAGAAGGTGAGGAGGGCGATGATAAACTGCTAGCTGCTTACGTAATTATTACGCCATCAGCCAGGATAAGTGGCGAGAGAGATGAAGAAACATGGCAGAAAATGCAAAAGGTAATCAGTTGTTTTCAACTTCCCAAGTAAACGAAAATTGCTGGCCAAAAATATCTTCATAGCAATAATCTGAGTTCGGAAAAACGGCAAGTAGATGTAAACGAATTAACTATAGCTGTCGCGAGATTTTAAGATAGTTTTATTGTTTCTGACGTTATTATTGCAAGAATCTTGTTAAATCCTTTAAGAGTCATATTTAAAGATTTATCGGATCCTCTCCGTTTGTGCCCCACCCCCCAGCTTAATGGGCGCATATTATTTGCACCCCACAGACGCACCTGCCATATTTTTACATAATGATTTACTAATGGCGCGTGCTCTGTGACGGGGGGGGGGGCATAACGAACAGAACTGGGGGGCACAAACGGAAAAGATCCGATTTATCATATATAAAGACTTGCCCTGCTATAGTCTCTATAAAAGTAGCTGTTTCAGAAAGAGATCCGCGATCAACTCAAAACGATGCTGCCATCGTACATGATTCCATCCAATTATATATTCTTGGACCAGTTGCCCCTTGTAGAGACAACTGGAAAATTAGACAAGAAAATGTTAGTTTGCTTGTATTTAACCATTTTTGGATTTTTTCTTGTGTGCCCCTCCCCCAGCTTACTGGGTGAACATTATTTGCAGCCCCAGACGCACGTGAGGCTTAGAAGATGTCATCAAGTTCTCCTTACAGAACAATATTCCAATTATGAAATACACAAAAAGACAAATCAATATTTCAGTGTAAAATTCAAAAACTGACATTAATTTTAAACTAGGAAAATGTGAAGCCAAATAATTAAATATAATTAGAGGGACCATCCATCCACTCAACTTCAGAGCTTAAACTAAAAGCAACAGTGAAACAAAACATTAACAAATTTTTGTTTAGTTTTTCATTTTGGAAGAATTACCGTTTAAAAAAGAAGAGAGATGAAAAATTAACGTTTCATAGTTTTTTAGATGCTCTCGAAAAAAGTATGAAATAATTATTGCAAATGTGTTGGTTCTTTTACGTCTCGAATAGGAGTATTAGTAATACACAGGTTTTAACGTCTCGAAGAGATGCATTGGTAATACACAGGTTCTTTTTTAGCTGAAGCAATTTTGCACCTGATTTAAATTTTGATTTTCTTTCACTTATACCTCTGTTTTTAAACATTAACTTCCGCTTTCGAACATTGAACGTTGACAGTAGCTTAGTTTTTAATGTATTGTTATAAGGAACTTCTGGTAAAATTCAATGTAAAAGGTTAATTTGGATAATTTTTTAAGAGTTTAAGTCTTTTCAACCTTTATAAAATACACATCAACATCATACCAAGAAAATTTCCCTAAGTAGCCCCAAACACGTACCTATCCCCTACCCACCTCATTACCTACATACCACCTCCCAACAACTACTAACACCACCTACCTCCACACACCCTATCCCATACCACCCTACATACCCCCACCACCTATGAATTTACCACGCTGGTCACGTACCTACCCCCTTCATATGCCCCCTACTTTAGCACCCTCACTTCTTAGTTAACCCCCCTCCCAAAAAAAACTTCCTGCTTACGGCCCCATCTAGTCACAATCTCAAAATTGTTTGGTCTCTTAATGTATTTGCCTTGTTTTTATACCTGTTTCGACATTTCTGAAATAAGTGGGGTTGGCCGAGAGATTTTATTGCACGAAGCTTTTAGTCGTTTTTGGTCTATCAGCTATGTTTTTATTAGCTTAAGCAAGTTTGTTCACGACCTAAATTTTAAAAATTCCTTCTTCCTTTTTGAAAATTAGAACCGCTATTTATGAACGTTGACTTCTGCTTCTGAAAATTCGATTGTAGCAGTAACTTTATTTAAGTGAGCTTTACTAAGTTACTAGGAATTGATGATAATATTCAAATTGCTATTATCAATTAAACAGAAAACTAATAGAAATAGAGAAAATAGATTTAAATTTAGCAATTGCTGAATAATTGAGATCGAATAAATCAAGAGCAATTTGATCGTTTGTCGCTCTTGAGTTTTTTCTCCAATAGTTTTATTTTCTCATTTCAACTCAAATGGTATTTAACTTTTTGGTAAACGCTCTAAATTTTTGATTTTTTTTGTTTATTTCTGAGGTGTCAATGTTTTTTAGGGAAGAGAAGATGTCAGTTAGCAGTATATAACACAATCTCAGTCTCAGTTAAAACAAAATTCTTTTGTAAAAAAATTTCATATAGAGTTTGAGTTGCCGGCATCAAACGTGCGAAAAGGAATAACGAGATCAAAAGATTAGAATCAATTAGACTTGTCGCTAGTATTCGCACACTGTGAAACGCGAAAACTAGAGACCTGTAGACCAAACTTGAGCTTATCGCATTTTTTTCGGGCTTGCTTACTTTACTGATTTTAAAAGATCTGCGTTAAATACATGCGTGAAACAACGACTTGCCTAGCATATATATATATATATATATATATATATATATATATATACTCGAGCAAATGTGCTTTTTGCAATACAATGAAGTTAAACATTCGGTCGCGACCCGGGAATATTCCAACTTGCTATGAATTGCTTGAATTGTCGTTGAAAAAACAGCCCCCTAACCGCTGAAATCCATCTCTTCTTTACATACTGTTTACTTTTAAAAACATCCTTTTTGTTGCATTTCCATTTCTTAAGTTGTTCAAAAACTTAAATTGTGCTTCAAAATCTGTCAAAATTTATAACATTTTAATTGTTTTGCGACGCTCTTACAATAGATAGCCAATTTCCTGCCATTTATACAGTAGATCGGGTGAAAGTAAGGTTTGGGAAACTAAAATTTTCTTATACAAAGTCTTTTATAATTACAAGCAATCAGGTTTTTCACATCTTTTTTATAATGAAAATGTTGATTGGGAGTGTCCCAAATTGTGAGCCTTATTGGGAGCGCGGTTGTCAGTTGCTTAAAAGTCGTATCTTAGTTACAAATTGTTTTCAACTCGTTAGTTAATAGGTGTCTTGCATTTGAGGTTACTATCAGCAGCCCGATCACAGTCCGGGAGCTTAACAAAAACTCGCCGATTCTCATCAATAGTAAACACTTACCGGAAATCACCTTCAGGATCTATTAGAGGAGCAATTATGTCAAACACTTCAGAGCACGAAGAGCTATCGGATAGATCGTCTCCCTCCTTGCCGTCTATAGAAGAAACCCTGCACAAGATATGGTGTCAGGTATGCATGAACTATTTTTAACAAATAAGAACGCTCTTAAGCACAATTTTCCAATTTATTTACACAAAGTAAAAAAAGTTTTTCCTTTAGAGAGGAGATATTTTAAAAACATGTCCCCTGTTGCACAATATATTTATTGTATTTGTTCTTGGAAAATCATCCGTGTCAGAGTGTCAACTGGTTTGATAAATTTGAGTAGGGAACATTGAGTTTGAACATGGTCACCATATGACGAAAAAGGTGTTTTCCACATCGTTTTCATAAAAGTGCGCATTCACAACTTAAATAACGACATTTTTGTACTTCCTGTGCACGGAAATGTTAAAAATTTAATTAAAAAGAACCCACGTCTTTTTCCAAAAGAGGTTAGATAGGTGTAAAAAGAGGAAATAGAGCAAAGATAAAAGTAAAAATTAGCAGTATTATCAAATTGCAAAAAACTTTCCAGCCATATGAATATGAAAATTGTAATTGCGTCACTCCAGAAAAAAAATGTTCCTTCAACGCAACCAGTGTGAAACATAAGCTCTACATTTTCAAGTTGAGTAGAGCTCTACTTTTTCATGTTGAGCAAAATTGGCGTTAGCGTTGAAACTTACGAGAACAATGCAGTACGAAGTCTTGAGAGATCCTGCCCGCTCATAAGCATTTATGGCCAGTTGATTTAGTTGGTTTGAAAACTCAAGTTTTAATTAAAAACTAAAGGTTGCAAAAATTTCAATCTCATCTTCTCTGCCAATTTCATTTAGATTTAGTGGTTTAGATTTTCAATTATTTTATTTGAAACTATGAATGAATATTTTTATTAAAAAATTGAAAGTTATTACACTCTCTTAGCTTAAATACAAAACATAAAAACATCACAACATATTATGAAAAACAGAAAACCAGTTACAAAATGATTTAATCCATAGGCACAAACAATTTATTTGAAGTTATGATGGCGCTATTAAAAATGGCAGACGTAGCAAAATTTTTACTTTTCATATGGTGAACGCAAAGTGAGCCAAAGTAAAAGTCAGCCGACGTAAAAGCAGGCCGAAAGTTATGTAATAATTATGTAATCTCCTAGAAAAAAAACACAGTTAACCATTACAATCGAAACAGTGCACAGTATTTGCAAATTATTGTGCATTCCTTGTATCCAAAGATACAAAATACGTTATTTTTAAAATATCTAGTGGTTCTCAACCCCAACAAACCGCTGTCCATGACCATGCCTTTCATGCACTGTTTGGTGTAATCCAAAAACCGCGGGCCAGTTATTCCGGCGATGCCCACCTACCGGCCCGCGAGGAACAAGTTACAAAAACCACCTTCTCAGAAATTTTTGGCTTACTTCATCCCATTTTCAAAATTCGGCTTACATGCACTCGGTCTGCTTGACCATCACTTTTTTAAATAAAGTAATCTGAAGTGGGCAATATACAAACCTCATTTGGCGCCCAACAAATGTCTAATCAAATCAGATCACTTTATATAAGTGCAAAAATCTGAATCAATCACAACTTTGTGATGAGGTTTTGGATTTTTTCTAACAGGATAAATTTTATGCAAATAATGACAACTGCAAACCATGCCCATGCTTTAGTTGCCTGTGCGATTTGATATGAATCTCCCTATCAAATTACTGATTAGCTTGCTCTGGTTTCTTTGAAAATCATTTCTGCTAGCATTCAATTAATAATTAATTTCTCTTTGCTGTTTCGGCACTTTTACAACCAGTCCCAGTTTCGGCAATCTCAAACGTCGGAGTAGTTTTTACGTCAGCATAGTGGTACGTAATCCAAATTTAATCATGACTCCAAATAATCTGAGAGATTTTTAACCACGTGAACCAGAAATAAAACTTTGTATATGAAAAAAATAAAATTTTTGCAAATAGAACCTCAGTTCGTCAACAGTTGATGAACAAATGCAGTTTGCTATAAATTGAAGTCTTTCCATTTGAGCTAAAAATGTGATTGTTTTTTATTTTAATTGACCGATTATCTCTCTCGCCGGCAAAGTAAGGAACTAAATCTTCCAAGTTGTCAAATTGTCAAAAAATTAAATTATTTAAAAATGCTTGATCGCTTTTGTGATTAAAATGACCGCTCTGGTTATTCAGTATTTTTCCTTTTAGGTACTGATGTTGAAAAACGTTGATTTTAACGAGTCTTTCTTCGACATGGGAGGTCACAGCCTGGCTGCAACTTACCTTCTGGAATTGGTTCAGAACGAGCTGGGTGTTGACGTCAGAGTACATGAATTGTTCCAGTATCCAACTATAACTCAGATGTCAACGGTTTGTTCAACTCTTTCTCGAGCTCTATTTCTTCTTAAAAAACTTCTTGTGCCCAACAATGAAATTTTCAGAAGTTTTTTAGTGTTTTCTTTTCAATATAACATAATGCATCATTTGTTAAATTCAAATAGTTACGATAAAAGCTAACTTTTCAAAATATTCTGATGAATGGTCAAAGCTTAAAAATAAAAACCGGCAGGAAAATGTATATTAAACTTCGCTGGATGGAAAAACTGTGGCATGCAAAGCAGCCTGTTTCTGAATATTTCAATATGAGTAAATTTTTATGAAAGTTTGTTAAGCTGCGACCGGTTGGTATCAATTATACCACACACTATTATAGTTTAGAAAATAGTTTAGAGCGTATGTGAACAAATTTAGCCGCAGGCAACTTCTGATGTCTCAATGACTTAATTTTAACCTTACAAGTTTCCTAAAATTTCCTTAATTTTTAAGCTTGGTTGACCAGAACGCTTCGAATGAAGCTGACTTACTGTGCATCGGATGATATTTTAGCTTTTCCCAGTCAAAATATTTTAAAAAGGTATATCAAAATCAAGCGTTTGAAACCAAGTGAAACAGTTTTGGAAGTAAATTTTTCGGAACAAAATGCAAGACAACGTGGAAAAGTTATTTAGATCCGCATCTTCAAAATAGAGAGAGCAAGATGTTATGAATAAAAAGACAAAAACAGAAAAAACGGAAGCACAAACACGCACACACACGCACGCACACACACACACACACACACACACACACGCACACACACACACACACACACACACACACACACACACACACACACACACACGCACGCACACACACACACACACACACACACACACACACACACATACACACACACACACACTCAAAACGCACACAAACGTATTTTTCGTTGGAGCACATAATACCAGCAGTCACGCTAACTTAACAAAATCAAGGTCAACTTAATATCATTTGCCCTCGAACGAAATTTGAAGCGATTAATCTACGCGTGTGTGTGTCTTTTTTAAGCAAAAAATTTTTACTTTGAACGTTTTCTTCTAGAATAATCATTCGATTTTACTTCTCGAGTTTTTCATGCTTGATTTTTTTGATTGCTTTGAGTTATTTGGGTTGCGTGCAATCAAAGATTAAGTCTTTTGCTAAACTAAAACTGATCATAAAACTAAAACTGTAGCTTAGAGGTAAAAGCACGTAACTCACAACCAAGAGGTAGGGTTCGAACACCTCCCTAAGATGAGGTTTCTGCACTATAAATTTCTCTAGCTTATGTCCGTTTCTAAATTGTTTGCCTCATCATTTGTTCGACGCTAACTCTCCCGACGTTAATTGTTTTATGTTTATTAGTTTTATCCAGGTCGAATAAAAAATTTGAACAGAAAAACATAGGCTAAAAGATTTTAACAAAACTCTGACATGCAAAGAACCATGTCTTTAAAAATTTCAGCATTTTTTGAAACGTTGCTTGCGTCGTGGCCAGAAACAATCAACTACAACTGACCCATTTACTTTCAGGGCCAATTTTCGATAAAAATTAACTGGTTATCTGAAACCCATTTTGATGACGTGATGAAAAGTAATGTGCCACTCAATTCCTTGTGAATCTCACCCCAACCTGAGATCATGAAGATTGATTTTCCTTCTAGGAAAATCAAAATTAAATTTTGTCCGTTTTCCGTCTAAATTGTCATTGAGACTTTATTTTTTTGATGTTTTTGAAAAACCAATTGGAAAAAAGTTCAAAAATAAATTTTTCGGACGGGCATTTCATTCAAGAAGTGGTATTTTGACCATCCTTTTCGAAAGAAATCTAAGTGTGATATATATATATATATATATATATATATATATATATATACGAATCATATATATATATATATATATATATATATATATATATATATTAAAGATATATATATATATATATATATATATATATATATATATATGTATATGTATATATATATATATATTTAAATTTATTAATGTTTATATATATATATATGTTTATATATATATACATATATATATATATATATATATATATAAATATATATATATTTATATATATATATACTTAAAAAAACTCTACATAAATACCTCTACTTAAAAAATATTCGTTTTGTGATCTCTGTACAGCAGAAAAATTTAATATAAATGTAGAAAATAAAAAACTACCACAATCAGGGGAAGATCTTGGTAACTCAGCTGTTATTTTTTCGTAATAATCAATTGGCGCAATGTTCTTGGGCGCTAAAATTTTTGTTAAAATTTCTTGCTTTTATGGGACGAATATTCGCATCAGGGCCAATTTTATTTACTCTTAATTTTTTGAATTTTTTTGAAGAATTGCAAATACGCAAGCTCTTTTAATCCAATGCGATATTTTCTGTTCAAACAAATGTTTTTCCCACGATTAATGGTGTTATATTTGCAAAAAAAAGACTCAAGTTATATCAATAAAAAAAATAACACTCAAATTCTGATCAGTATAAGAAAACACATTCAAATTACGCAATCAGAAGTGTATTTTAGTGTAAATTTTACATGCAAAAATCATTTGTGTTTATAACAGTGAACGTACAATTTTGAACCATCAAAATTTATTAACAGATTAAACACCCAGCAAATCAGGTGCTAATGAATTTAAAACTGTGCCAAGACTGATTGGTCGATAAATGAAAAAAGTCTGGTCTTGATTTGTATTTTTCAATTTGAGAAGCAATTAATTTAATTTTAAAGTCTTTTTTCTGTTCTTTCATTCTTCTTGACTCTGGTAAGGCATTCCAATACTTGATTGCTGTACAAGTAAAGCAGTTTTGTAATTTTTGGCCTTTGAACTTACAGTTCCAGAAAAGAGTTTTTGTTTTGCCTGATTGTACCACTGACCAAACAGCAAGCGGTTTACCGACCCATTTTTGGGGAGAAAGCATGTAGCTGGCCCGATTTAATTTTCCAAAAGTATCAAAAGTATAATAAACTTTTGGTTTCAAAAAAAATTTTTATAGGTAAAATGTTATGTTCTAATCTCAGTTCTTTGCTTGACTCAAATTTCGACCAATAAAAAGAAGCTTCCAAGGCGCAGTTGATTTGTTTTTCTATTGACACTAAAAGATTTTTTCCAATCGATTGAATGACTACGGCAACGTAATGAAGGTGACTCAAAACAAGAGCATTCAAGATTAGTTTTAAAGATGATCTTGGTAAAGAGTTGCGAATTGTGTATATGGTTTTTTGATTCCAAGGGCCATTTTTTTAACAAAATTTTGACTTCGCTCCGGATTGTCAATCTATTGTCTATATGAACGCCTAAGTGTTTGATTTCCTGTTTTTCCTCAACGAAAGCGCCATCAATTTTCAGAAGTTCCTTTTGATTTTTTTTGCACTTTTGCTTAAAACTATAAACTCAGTTTTTGAAGCTTTTAAACTCAGTTGATGTTCTTTGAAATAACTGGTTAATTTCATGGCACATGATGAGAGCTGGTTTTTGCTTTTTTCAGATGTGAAAATAACTCTGTCATCTGCATTTTGAATTAGCTTTGTTTTGTTGTTAACTTGTTCATGCATATCAATGATATAGACATTGAACAAACGAGGTCCTAAAACAGTGCCCTGAGGAACACCTCTTACAATACTTAAACTGTCTGAAAAAAGTATCATTCAATACTACTGACTGTACTCGATCCGATAGAAAACTACCAATTAATTTCAGTGCAGATGTGTCGAAGCCCAGATTATCAAGCTTGACGCTTAGTATTTCATGATTGATTGAGTCAAAGGCCTTGGAGAGATCAAGGAACGCTGCTGTTACAAAACTGTATTTATCTGTTTATTTTCTGATGAACTCTGTTGCGTACATTATAGCATGTATTGTAGATCTTTCTTTTCTTGAAACCATATTGATGTTTGCTGGAAAGGCGACTAACCTTCAAATAATCGTTAATTTGATATCTCACAAGGGTTTCAATTACTTTAGACAGACAGGGGGTAACTGATATTGGTCTATCGTTATTCGGTTCTTCAAGGACACCTTTTTTGAAAAGCGGTATTATATGGGTTTTTTTAGGCATTTGAGAAAGATTCCTTTATGCAGTTGTTCACATTGTAGCTTAGATGATGAGTAACAATAGGACTCGCATCTTTAAGAACCCATGCGGGAATAAGAGATGGACCAAGAGGTTTATTTTTACCAAGTGACTTTATAGCATCAAAGCATTCTTTTTCGGTAACAAATCCAAACGAAAATGTTTTCCAAGTATAGCGTTTTTGCTTTGGAAGAGTTTTCTCTGACCCAGAAAATTTACCTAGTATTGAAAACCTATAGTTCAGAAGATTGGATATTTTCTTAGGGTCTGTGACATAGTCGTTGAAAACATTTTTCAAGCATGTTATGTTCGGATGAGTTTTTTCCGAGTTTCTGATCTCGTTAATAAGCAACCATTTCTTCCTGTCGCTTTCAGCGGCTTCAATTAAATTCTGATGAAATTTTTTGTAATCTTCACAAAAAGAAGTGCTTGAATTTTCTTGACAAGAAAAAAATTGTTTGAAATTACCATCGTTCAGGAAATTTTCACAATTAATCATCAGCTGTCTTGTGGTGTTATATATCCTTTTTTCTGATAGAGAAAAAATGTTTTTGTCACTTCTGATGAAACACTTTTTTTTATTGCAGCGTGTTTCTCAAGCGCTTGAAAAAATGTATTAGAAAGAGATCAAACTTTACATGAATATCCGATGTTTGATATAATTTATCCCAATTTGATGAATACAAAGATTGTCTGAACTGTTCTGCCTTATAATCTTTTTTATCAAAGAACGCTTTTATTGTGCTAAGCTGCTTGCTGATCTTTTTGTATTTTAAGAAACCTAACGTAGCAAAATGGTCACTAAAAATAGCATTGTCAAAGACTATAGTACTGTTCACCGTAAAATTGTCTGCAATCATACAATCAATAAGACTTCTGGTAAAAGTATTTCTACTGATACGAGTTGGAACTTCTTTGTTCTGAACTTCTATATTATACGATGTTAAAATGGTCTCCAAACTTTGTTTCTTGACATCTTTAAAATAGTTGATATTTTAGTCCCCCACTAAAACAATCGTCTCGTTTCGTGAAACAACGTTATCAATGTTTATAGCAAGCTCATCAAGAAATTGCATGCTTTGTTGTTTGCTTGGGCAATAAGTTAATTAGTAGGTTCTGTTTGTGAGGTAGTTTAAGACTAATCCAAAGGCTTTCGAATTGTTTTGAAAATTTGTTTAGATCGTTTCGTATTTTTGGTTATAAATGTTTCGGGCCAAAATCATTACTCCATCCCCTCTTCTAACTTTTTTTTCATTCATTAATTTCCTATTGTATCTAAAGCAGCAGAAATTTTCTTTGTCAGCGTTGTACAACTGTTCATGGTCATTTTCAGTGAACCAAGTTTCTGTAAAGCAGTAAATAAAATTTCGACCCAAAACATTCATCAGATTTTTTAGTTGATGTTTTTTCTTAACTAAACTCTGGCAATTCAACTGAAAAATTTTGAGCTCATTTTTTGCTTTCTGTGTTCTCAAGACTGTTGAGCGGTAGTTTTCACTAGGGCCTGGGTTGATTTCAACATCGCCTGCTAGAAGCAGCGATATAGCACATATGTGAAGGCAGAGATAGTTTATTGAACATATGCAACTCAATTGTGTTATAAAAAGAATTTGGTTCAAGCTTTTCCCATACTTTGTACTATTCCGAACTGCCTTGAAGGTATTAAATCTACAATTACCAATATGTTCTGCTGCTATTGACGGGGGACGAGGTCAATAGCAGAAGAACCAGAATGAAGCCCCTGATTTGTTGGAAAATAAAGATAAAACAAAAAAAGATTGAATTATAAGTGAAATGTTAACGTGGTGTGCTGTTAATGCTTTTGTTCTGCTGTTGATGAAAAATTTTTGTGGAAAACAGAAATTGAAATCTTCTTGAAGTATCGAAAAGAAGAAAATAATTTTCAAACAAAACTTTCACCAGGACTTAAAAAAATATATCAGGAAAAAAGGTACCGATATCTTTCCCCAATTTTGGTTAAAGCTTCTCATGTTTTTACTGAATTTGCAAAAGTGGTCAAATCTTGCAAGATCTTTTTTAGATTATTAGAATGGTTGTTTTTCTTATTGCGCGTTTCTTAATCTGTTGTCCACTTCTTCTGTAATGCAGAAGAGTAAAATAAATAAAATTACAGGAGCTATAGTAACAAAGCTCATTTTCAGCTAATCCAGATGAAGAAGAGTGGAGGGACACATGACTATGAGTTAGTGCAGAACACAGTAGACTTGCAAGCGGAATTCAAACGTTTTGATGAAAAGGGCAGTTTCAAAACTCTGGACATTGAGCTACGCACGTTTTGGACGTCGATAAGTTTGTTGAAGTCGAAACATAACAGATCGTGTGTTCTACTAACAGGTGCTACGGGATTTTTAGGAGCATTCATACTTCAGGTATCATTGCTGTAGAGTTTTCATAATTTATTGCAGGTTTAAAAATTTTTTTGTCTCATTATTTTCAGTCTTATTGAAAACATTAATTTTCCTTGGCCATTTAAAAATTTTTGGACGTGGACCTATATTAGCCGATTCATATGTGTTTAAAATTACACCATTAAAATTGCACGGGGGGGGGGGGGGGGGGTGGGGGGTTTGGAGTGCTGTGACATAATGCTCATCCTTCAATTTGCTTTATTAGAAGATTTCGATCAGTACAGTGGTTATTGTTTCAGTCATCTCGTTCAAAATAGTGTAAGAATGAGCTGAATGCTCTCTTTTTTGCAAAAATTGAAAACATTAATTTTCCTTGGCCATTTAAAAATTTTTGGACGTGGACCTATATTAGCCGATTCATATGTGTTTAAAATTACACCATTAAAATTGCACGGGGGGTGGGGGGTTTGGAGTGCTGTGACATAATGCTCATCCTTCAATTTGCTTTATTAGAAGATTTCGATCAGTACAGTGGTTATTGTTTGAGTCATCTCGTTCAAAATAGTGTAAGAATGAGCTGAATGCTCTCTTTTTTGCCGGCCCGTGTCATGAACCATTGCCGAGACTATGTTTTCTATTTTGTTTTTTTTTTAAAAAAAGTCCCTCCCCTCCCTCAGCTTCGTGGGAAAAATCATTTTAAAGGATGAGCTCTTACTTAACCATAGCTCCAGGTTGTCCATAGCCTGACCAATGTTGGCTGCAATGATGGTACCACGTGAAAGTCTCAGACGCAAAAAAGTGGCCATAGTCACCAAAAAGAGCATTCATGCTCACTAAATGAACAGTCTGAGATGTGGGGGAATAAAGGACAGCTGAGAACAGGCTACTGTTAATGCAGACTCAAAGCCTAATGCTGCTCCGCTGCGATTACGCAGAAACACATTTATTTATTTATTATTTAATTTGCAATTTCCAGGCACAGGTGATAAATTAACACGTTCACATCATTTGCTTTGTAGTAATGCAAATAAATTGATTGTGTGAATGGATAGTGTGTGCGTGTGTGCGCGCGCGCGCGCGTGTGTGTGTGTGTGTGTGTGTGTGTGTGTGTGTGTGTGTGTGTGGAGGGGGAGGGGGGGTGGGTGACCAGAACTCTTTTGATTATAACCTTTTCGTTTATTACTTCAGGAACTGCTGCTGTCAACTAACTATTACGTCATCTGTCTTGTTAGAGAAGCTAGCGATGGGGTATCTGTACATACAAAACTGAGGCGAAGTTTACAGTCATCTCTAATTCTACCCACAAATAACACCACGAGAACCAAACAAAAAACAAAACGAACGCTCCAATTAGCATAGTTTAAGCATCCAACATTTATATTTTACAAAATATTACAAACTTAGAACGGGAAATCTGTAATGAAGTTTTTTTATTTGGTTGCTACATTTTTGGTCTCGGGAGATCAAATTTACGCTAAATAGACAAAAAGAACCCCCGCACCCAAGTATCTGTCTCACAACCCTAGCCGAGGGCGACTTTCTAAAAAAGACGCATAAAGCAGAGTGGAGGGTTAATTTATGTACCATAATTGGGTGGTCGAAAAGCCTTTTCACTGACTATCTGTATTTTCAGACTTAAGATTGCACGATTATAAATTTTTTAATATGTCGACCGAGGGTCTGTTCATGAAACGAATAATAGTTATTTTTGCGGCTTTTTTCAATTGCTTCAGCTAATAGGCAGCAGTGCCACCCAAAAATACGCAATCATTTGCAGAGTAAAACTTGATGGCATCACAAAAAAAGCAACTGTCACAGAAGCAAACATGACTATGCGAAAAGTCTTAAATAATGTCCAACTCATGAGACTGCGTTTTACCAACATACCACGTTATTCCAACTTGTTATCTTCGTAATTCATTTGTGTATATTTCATTGTTGATGTTTTCTACTTAAAAGATTTTCATCGGTTTTTCTGAAAAAATTTTCAGAAAACTGCTCTCTACAAAATTTATTTTGCCCTTTGATAACTATTGTCAGCAATTACCTTAACCAATTGTTAAAATCTTCAACCCAATGATGAAAAACACAAAGCTTCAAAATTGGTTTTAGTCATTGTTTAGTGTCTTTTTTAGTTTTTTCTCGAATAAGTTAATTGAGGTTAAATCTTGTTCCTGAAAACATTTAGATTCGAGAGCTATATAAAATTGATATATTAAATATTTATTATACGGGGTGTTATCATATAGGTACCTATATGTTTCAATTTTATCAATTGCTTTATTTTGTCTTATTTGGAACTGCAGTTTGGGTGCCCAATAGCAAAGATGGCAGCGAAATTAAAATTATACTGTAAAAATGTACCCAAGAGTATTTTAAATGAATCTTTATATTTTGCTCTAAATTTTTTTGTAAACAAATATCGAATTATTGTAAAACGAATCATTTGTTAGCTCTTCGGCACTTGAGCGTTATTCTGCTAATAAAAACTGTTATTTTAAATACAAAATATTTAATACATATATTTTAAATGAAACTGTTATTTTCCATTTGCAGCTGACAACTTTTTCGTGCGTTTGCACAATTTCCTGGTGAACAAGATTTTATTATATTAGACAAATTCTCACTCAAAACGAAAATTCAAAGAAATATTTTTTTATTAAAAATTGATATTGAAATAATTTTGATTTTCGATCTGGGTTTTTTTATAGGATGAAAGATGTGTCATAAAGATGTGAATGAGCTGAATAAAATAATGTGAATTGTAAGTTAGGAAATCGAAATTTTGATTTGCAAAGAGCAGAAGGCGTTATTTCTACTTCAGAGAAAATGAAAAGATAGCTTATGTAAATTATGTGTAATCCGACAACCAAAAATGATGGCCAATTTATTTATCTAGCATGAAAAACTATGTAAAAGATCACAGACTATAATCGTGTACAATATAAACTATTTGAAATATATTTTGTGTGACCTATTGAGGGTATATTCGAATCACGTCGCAGTTCTAAGTAGATGAAAAACTAGTCTTTCGCTCTTTCTTAATCTCCTCCAAAATTTCGACAAAAATTACTAATTCTTGTCTAAATTGTGACTATATGAACTACTTCTTATGCGATCAAAAAAACTTTTCTTATCCTGTTCTGTGAAACAATTGCTTTTCTTCATAGCAAGGAGTTGAATTACTGAATCAACCCCGCACGCCTGCATCACGCAACCTTTTTTGTTCCGACCTCTCTTGAGGGGGAAGGAACTATATATACTCAAATGGGTTTTTTTGTTCAGTCAATTTTGGCCGGTCGATATATTCATCGTAGAGAGTTGAGACTGGTATCATAAGAAAGCTTGTACAGCGTAGAACATGGAATTAAAAAGATTTTTTTAATTTTTGTTTTTTATACAGTGATTTATCGAGGTTTAAATTTTGAGAAAATAGAGTGAATTCCGGTAAGATTTTATTCACATTTGCCGGAATTATTGACTAAATCTTCACCAAGTTTGAAAAAATTTGTTTATTTTTTTAGAAAATGTTGTTAATTTTTGTTTGTTAAGACAAAAAGCTTTATTGTAGGCTACTTTTATTATTTTTTTGTCAAAAATTCTGTCTAAATTTTTAAAAATTAAGAATTTTTCATCAAAAACAGCAAATAAGTTCCTTTAGTCCAGTTTTATTAATTTTAAAGGAAGTACTGACCCAAACACCCTAACACAATCTTTTTAGACTCAAAATGGGCCTTTTTCTACTTCAAATTTCGTTGAAAGTGCTCTGTAATTAAAACTTTGCCGTTTTTTCTAAAATTTTTAGTTGATTATCAAAAACGCAGCATCTATTTTTGAGTTTTTAACTAACAAAATATAATTTATCTAGAACAGTAAAAACAATTAAGTGTTCTTAGTGGACAAACAGAATTAGTAGGGCTAATTTTCGACCAATCTTGGACTGGTATAATCAAAGAATAATTCGGATTGTAATCAGTCGGTTTTTTTTATAAAAAAATCGATATTTTATACATTAATTAAATTACAGAACATTTCAAACCAAAGCTCACTAATGAAAAGCCCAATCGGATTCCTAAATAGCTCCACATTGTTGTATCTAGTTGATTACTTGGAAACTTTTGGTCGTTTTGACTTTTAAAATATTTGATTTTGAAATAAATAATTATTTCTTGAAATTTGCCTCTGTTATTCTCTTAATTTGGTCAACTTGTAGCTTATAGCCAGCGTTGAAGAATGCTTATTCTTTCTATTGAAATCAAATTAAATCTTTTTTGCGGTTTTACGCCTTAAGTTATGGTTTTCTGGCTTTGATATTACTAGATTTCAAATTTTTTTAAAAAATTTTATGTTTTTGCCCATTTTTCACGTTTTCTAGTTTTGTCACAATATCACGTTGTTGACAGTTCGTATATCACCTTCTTGGCTTTCAAAATAATGCGCAATTAATACTATTAAAATCCTTGAAGATGTAGATGATGATTTTACAGGCTTCGACTCTATCTTGTCGAAGAATTTATTGTATCTTTTAAATTTTGTCTTTAACTGTACTTTTTCTTTGTCTTTATAGTCGCATGAAAATTCGAGTACAATGATCGGTTTCATTGGGTTTTATTGGAGGAATAGATGATCCAATTTTCTTCATGACTCTGAAAACAATTGTATTATAAATAAAAAAAAGTACTTTGTAACTTCGCAATTTTGCTCCTTTTAATGTCTGTTTGTTACCAAGTCTCGTTAATTACATGACAAATATGACATTATTTTTGCTGAGGGAAGATTTCAAGAGCGATTATTGTCACACAATCTAATGTTTTTAAAGAATTCGTTGACTTTACTGGCTTTGACACGGAAAAAAATTAGTTTCTGATCTTTGACAGGCTTGACATTCTTTTTGTAGACGTAAGACACTTCTGGATAATTTCAATTCTCAAGGTTGCCTTAGAGGAATGAACGAACCTATTTAATAATTTCATTCTGTAGTTAATGGTGTTCATGTCTTTGGAAATAATTTTTTCGAAAAAATATTAAAATGTTACTTAATTTTGCATTTTTTTTTTCATTTTATCTACTTGTTACCTACCTTCATTAAAGAGAGGTTTTATAATACATTATCGGTGCTTGCAGAAGGTTCAATCAAACATATATTGATGGCCATAGTATGACTTTACGGTTTCGAAAGCGTTTTCTGCTTAATTTTAAAAGTTTTTAAATTAAAAAGTTCCTTTTTAATTAAAAAGTTTTATTTAATTTTTTGTTTGTTGTCTATTTGTTGTTCTTTTTGTAACCGAATAAAAAATTTGATACCGCCAACTCTTTATTCCTTCTACAGAAGCATTGGTAATCGTACACCTATGGGATATTTTTGTTGATTTCTAATGGTTTTCATTACTTTAAAATTAATTGTTTTAAAAAAAATAAGCAAATTTTACCACTTAATTGTTTTTGTTCTTTATTGTCTAATTGTTACCAAGATTTTTTATTGAGTAGTCGCATATCTTTTCTGGTGAATTGAAAGTTTTTTTTTGTTTAATATCAGTTCTATCTGACGCTATTTTGACTATGTTATTAAGTTTTGTTTTTTAAAACCGACATGAAGTCTTTGATGTAATTAGTTTTTGTTGTTGTTGTTTGACTTTGCTGTTCGTCTTGACTCGCTTTCTTAATATTTGCACATCTCATCAATCTAATGCACCAATAATCACTCCACCACTGAGTTATATGATTTGGAGGCTATCTTTTCGTTCATGCACCACTTTTTAAAAAAAATACTTGAGTTTTTGGGTTTTTCGATGTTCCTCATTTAGTAGACAATCATGAAAAAATTGTGGATGAGAGGGGTCGGAACCTTATGTTCAATTGCACATTACCGAGTCGCCTTGTTTCCTATTTATAGTTGGTTACCTGCTGGTTCCTAACAAATTGTAGCTAATCTCCGGCTTCTCTTTTCTCTTTTCGTAGTACACTTTCGCGGCAAAAGTTTTTTAGAGTTCTATAAATAGTATGAAATATTTGCTAATTGGAGTTTATCATTTTGAGATCAGAAGGCAATAAACAAAATGATGCAACTGATAAACAGAAGAAAGTTGCAGAGTTGTTCGAGTCACGAGTGTCGGTTGTGTCAGCAGATATCTCACTTGACCGACTTGGAGTTGATGAAGAGACTTACAACATGCTGCAGTTGGAAACAGACATCATTATACACTCAGCTGCACAGGTAACACGTAAATTTTTATCAATTTCAAGCTCTAAAACTTAGTTCCCCACGTGGAGGTCCACAAACAAAAATACCTCTGATGAGACCATACCAGGCATCTGACAGGACAAAAACATTCGTGCGCTCGAACTTCAGTCCAGGCCTTGCAATTTTGGTACGCGAATGCTCCTGTGTACTTAAGTTGAGTCTGCTCACAGATCGTTTTGTTCTGATGCCTTGTTGTTGTTGTGAAGGCCCTCAGAGGGATCGGGTTAACGCAGCGGCTTTTTCAGGGTCTTTCCAAAGCAGCTCGGCGCTTTCTGCGTAGTTGCAAGACAGATAGTGGTTCACTGATTCGGCTTCGTTTTGGCATTTCCTACATAGGGGGGAGTCTGCGATTCCGATGCGGTGCCGGTAGTCGGTCAAGCTGCTACAGAATCCGCTTCTCAGTTGGGCTAGGCGGACTTGCTCTTCATCTGATGCCTTCATCTTGGTCTCTTATTTGTATTTGCAACCTGTCCTTTCCAATTCGCTTCCTAGTGCATTAGAATTTCGATTTACTGTCATTTGATCATATCGTTGATTTATTATCTTTACTTTTAGGTTCATAATTGAGACCGATATTGATTTACCAGCATGGAATGACTTAATTCGAGTTTTTTTTGGACATAATCTCTTTAAAACTCGAGTCACTTTTCGGAAGAAAAATATGTTTTTTTAAACACATATGTCTACTTTATAAAGGGGGTAAAAATT
This sequence comes from Convolutriloba macropyga, assembly GCF_964194025.1. Taxonomy (NCBI): domain Eukaryota; kingdom Metazoa; phylum Xenacoelomorpha; order Acoela; family Convolutidae; genus Convolutriloba; species Convolutriloba macropyga. Next base: position 68,908,416 of record NC_134468.1, read on the forward strand.
GAGAATTAAGTTGGAGGGTATTTTGAGATTAAAGTAGACGCAATTTGTGAATATTTTCAGAAAACTTTCGGGTTTCCAAAAAGCTTACAATGGTATATCCCTCCCCATTGTCCCCTACTTGATCTCATGATGTTTAAGATGTGTATCAGAAATCATATCCTACACCACTGAAGGAGTCTTGAAAACATCCCAAAGCCGACGTCCAAAATTTTTATAGCAAAAATTAGGCGGATAAAATTTAATAAAAATTTGTTTTGATCTTGAAAGAGATTTTGTACTGCAATAGATCCGTTAGATAACTTCATTTTCTATAAACGTTATTTTTTGCACTGTTTTCTTGTCCTTACTTGTGCGCGACTTACGAGTAAGTACAGTTAGGATTAAAGAGGTAAAAATGATCAAATATATCAACGAAGTAAAACAAAAAAATTAATGGGAGATTCGTTTCGGCATTTGCTGCAAGGTTTGATCTCTTTTTTTTTCTAAATGAACAAATTCTTTAGGTAATTTTCTTTTAAAAACTTTCAACAATAGAAAATCTGATCAGAGGTTAATTTTGTCTGGGACGGTCTGAAAACAGCTCGTTTAGAAAAAAACTTAACCAGATAAATAATACATTAAACAACTCATTACTTGAAAGGAACAATCATAAGAGTGGTTCAATTGAGCTGAGTTGTCCTTTGGAAAAATGATAATACGGAGATGTTTGTAAATTGAATAAATCATCTTGAAATTGAGAGCAGTACTGTTCGAGTAAGCATTGAAAGCCTCATTATGTTGTTACAATAGTTGTTGGTTAGAGGAAGAAAATAAGGTAATTAACTTTTCTCCGGGTGACCATGGGAGGGAAATTTTTGTGATTATTAAAAAAGTTTCAAAATGATGATCTTCTGATCTCGTTGACATCTCCTTGAATGCTCCACAAGAAGTCGCATGAGACGAATTTTTTATGCACTAAATGTACTTTCAAGAAGTCTTTTTTTACGACTAGAACCCTCAAAATTTTACTAGAGCCCCCTTACTAAATTTTTGTTATGAGTATAATAGATAAAGAACAGCCGTCTTTCATTCAATTCTCATGAATGCCTATTTTGACCAGAAAACTTAGTTTAAAAAATCAATTAATAATTGTCTAAGTGAGACCGTTTTCTTAGAGCTAATTTCAGAGGATTCTATATCTCATTTATTTTGTTCGAGTTAGGGTACAATATTATATGATTCAAAGTGTCGTGTCAATTTTTTTTCAGGCCAGCATTTGCAGCGTCGCCCGTTTCATTACCGCTAACCGTCTGTCGTAGATTTTCCATACAGATCAAGAGAGCTTGATTTTGACATCTATTTAGTCCAAATACATTTTTTTTCTATATATATATATATATATATATATATATATATATATATATATATATATATATATATATATATATATATATATATATATATATATATATATATATATATATATATATATATATAATATATATATATATATATATATATATATATATATATATATATATATATATATATATATATATATATATATATATATATATATATATATATATATATATATATATATATATATTTATATATATATATATATATATATATATATATATATATATATATATATATATATATATATTATATATATATATATATATATATATATATATATATATATATATATATATATATATATATATATATATATATATATATATATATTAATATATATATATATATATATATATATATATATATATATATATATATATATATATATATATATATATATATATATATATATATATATATATATATATATATATATATATATATATATATATATATATATATATATATATATATATATATATATATATATATATATATATATATATATATATAATATATATATATATATATATATATATATATATATATATATATATATATATATATATATATATATATATATATATATATATATATATATATATATATATATATTATATATATATATATATATATATATATATATATATATATATATATATATATATATATATATATATATATATATATATATATATATATATATATATATATATATATATATATATATATATATATATAT